>NC_084584.2:10177500-10192500 GCF_033978685.3 Nerophis lumbriciformis | reverse complement strand
TTATTGAACTTGATGTTATGTTATGTTATTGAGTTTGAATGTATACAACTTGATGTTACTTGATGTTCAATAAATTTTAAAATGTTAAGCTTGGCATTAGCGTTCTGTTGGGGCGATGGGGGCAGGTGGGGCTTGAAAACTCCCCCTTGTCCAAAGTGGGGGATGACAAAAAAAGTTTGAGAACCACTGCTGTACAGTAATCTATTTATTTATTTATATATATTTATTTATTTTATATATATATTTATAGATAGATGTAAGCACAAGTATATATTATTTATATATATTTATTTATTTATTTATATAGGCACCTTATTGCTTTTTTATCCTGCACTACCATGAGCGTATGTAACAACATTTCGTTCTTATCTGTGCTGTAAAGTTCAAATTTGAATGACAATAAAAAGGAAGTCTAAGTCTAAACAGTTGGCATACTTGCAAGATTGAGACAAGTCTCAAAACCCAATCATATAAGGTTTAAAATGATCAAAATGAGCTAACATGCTAACATTAAACATAGCATGCTAATGTTAGCGTGATAACATAAGAAAAGTTAGCGTACTTCTAAGCAAAAGCCGTGATTTTAGTTTTAAACTAACAAAATAAGATAATATACTAGTGTAAAACATTAGCATGCTAATGGTGATATGCTAATATTAGCATGATAAAATAAGAAAAGTTAGCGTAGTAGTAAGATGCCGCAAAGTATTCTAACCCGTGATTTTTAGGTTCAAATTAATAGCATTAGCTAAAATACTAGCATACAATGTTAGCATGCTAACATTAGTATGGTAACTTAGGAAAAGTTTGTATACTTCTAAGATGGCACTAAGTATCAAAAGCCATTTTAGATTTAACATAATAAAAAAAGCTAATATACCATTAGCATGCTAACATAAGAAAACTTAGCGTACTGATAAGATGGCGCCAAGATTCCAAAACCATGACTTTTAGGTTCAAAAGAATAGCATTAGCTAAAATACTAGCATAAAATGTTAGCATGCTAACATTAGTATGGTAACATAGGAAAAGTTTGTATACTTCAAAGATGGCACTAAGTATCAAAAGCCATGATTTTAGATTTTAACATAATAAAATAAGCAAATATACCAGTTTAAAACGTTAACATTTTACCATTAGCATGCTAACAAAACAAAAGTTAGCGTACTGCTAAGTTGGCGCAAAGTATCCAAACCCATGACTTTTAGGTTCAAATGAATAGCATTAGCTGAAATACTAACATAAAATGTTAGCATGCTAACATTAGTATGATAACTTAGGAAACGTTTTTTATACTTCTAAGATGGCGCTAAGTAGCAAAAGCCATGATTTTAGATTCAACATATAAAAATAAGCTAATATACCAGTATAAAACATTAGCATGCTAATGGTGACATGTTATGTTAGCATGACAACATAAGAAAAGTTAGCGTAATACTAAGATGGCGCAAAGTATTCAAACCCATGATTTTTGGTTTTAAATGAATAGCATTAGCTGAAATACTAGCATACAATGTTAGCATGCTAACATTAGTATGATAACTTAGTGCCATCTTAGAAGTATACAAACTTTTCCTAAGTTATCATACTAATGTTAGCATGCTAACATTTTATGCTAGTATTTTAGCTAATGCTAGTCATTTGAACCTAAAAGTCATGGGTTTGAATACTTTGCGCCATCTTAGTATTACGCTAACTTTTCTTATGTTATCATACTAATATCAGCATGTCACCATTGGTATATTTGCTTATTTTATTATGTTAAATCTAAAATCATGGCTTTTGATACTTAGTGCCATCTTAGAAGTATAAACAACCTTTCCCAAGTAGCAAAAGCCATGATTTTAGATTTAACATAATAAAATAAGCTAATATACCAGTGTAAAACGTTAGCATGCTAATGGTGACAAGGTAATATTAGCATGATAACATAAGAAAAGTTAGTGTACTGCAAAGATGGCGCAAAGTATTCAAACCCATGATTTTTGGGTTCAAATTAATAGCATTAGCTGAAATACTAGCATAAAATGTTAGCATGCTAACATTAGTATGATAACTTAGTGCCATCTTAGAAGTATACAAACTTTTCCTAAGTTAACATTTTATGCTAGTATTTTAGCTAATGCTATTCATTTGAACCTAAAAGTCATGGGTTTGAATACTTTGCGCCATCTTAGTATTACGCTAACTTTTCTTATGTTATCATACTAATATCAGCATGTCACCATTGGTATATTTGCTTATTTTATTATGTTAAATCTAAAATCATGGCTTTTGATACTTAGTGCCATCTTAGAAGTATAAACAACTTTTCCCAAGTAGCAAAAGCCATGATTTTCGATTTAACATAATAAAATAAGCTAATATACCAGTGTAAAACGTTAGCATGCTAATGGTGACAAGCTAATATTAGCATGATAACATAAGAAAAGTTAGCGTACTGCTAAGATGGCGCAAAGTATTCAAACCCATGATTTTTGGGTTCAAATTAATAGCATTAGCTGAAGTACTAGCATAAAATGTTAGCATGCTAACATTAGTATGATAACTTAGTGGCATCTTAGAAGTATACAAACTTTTCCTAAGTTATACTATTGTTAGCATGCTAACATTGTATGCTA
Organism: Nerophis lumbriciformis; assembly: GCF_033978685.3. Lineage (NCBI taxonomy): Eukaryota > Metazoa > Chordata > Actinopteri > Syngnathiformes > Syngnathidae > Nerophis > Nerophis lumbriciformis. The sequence continues at coordinate 10,189,879 of NC_084584.2, read as the reverse complement.
GTATTTCAGCTAATGCTATTCATTTGAACCCAAAAATCATGGGTTTGAATACTTTGCGCCATCTTACTATTATGCTAACTTTTCTCATGTTATCATGCTAATATTAGCATGTCACCATTAGCATGCTAATGTTTTACACTAGTATATTATCTTATTTTGTTAGTTTAAAACTAAAGTCATGGGTTTGGATACTTGGCTCCATCTTAGCAGTATGCTAACATTTCTTATGTTATCATGCTAATATTAGCATGTTACCATTAGCATGCTAATGTTTTATACTGGTATATTAGATTATTTTATTATGTTAAATCTAAAATCATGGCTTTTGCTACTTGGCGCCATCTTAGCAGTACGCTAACTTTTCTTATGTTAGCATGATAACGTTTTACACCGGTATATAAACTCATTTTATTATGTTAAATCTAAAGTCATGGCTTTCGATACTTAGTGCCATCTTAGAAGTATACAAACTTTTCCTAAGTATCAAAAGCCATGATTTTAGATTTAACATAATAAAATGAGTTAATATACCGGTGTAAAACGTCAGCATGCTAATGGTAATATGCTATTATTAGCACGATAACTTAAGAAAAGTTAGCGTACTGCTAAGATGGCGCCAAGTATCAATATCCATGACTTTTGGGTAGAAATGGTTACAATTGGGGTGTGGAACTTACTGTGCCTGGGACTCCAGGAGGAGGAGAGCCAGAGGGGGGGAGGAGTTTTACAAGGAGAGGAGGAGCTGTCCAGAGAAAGGGGGCGTGTCCTCGTGGACTTTGAACAGGTCTCCAGTTGTGGTCCTGGCAGTGTGTGGCGCTGAGGTGCTGGAGGAGGATGTGGACTCAGGAGTAGAGGACTGCTGGCACCAGGGATGAGTTGGCTCCTCTTGTGGATTATAACCGCAGTCGGGATTCAACAGGTGGGACCATCTGAAAAAGGATTTATTTCAAAACTTTTACTGCAGTCATTTGTTTATAAATGTGTAATATTCCGTCATACAATGATTGGATGCTAGTACTGAGGATCAGCTGTATTACAGGCTGTCTTTGGCGACCCCGTGTGGCCATCTCGTGTACCGCGTCTCACAGCTAGTAATTGGAGTTCTTTATTTAGAGCGACACTCCAAAGAATCCTCATTTTAACGCTCGTCCATCATGAAACGTGTCCAGGGGGGCGACAGGAAACTGCAGGCCAGACAGGCGGGGACATGACGCGGGGCCCTCTGCCTTTTCTGGCCCCCGTTCAGTTTTTCATATCACTGCAATGCATATTGTGGCCTTTTTTAGTCTTAAACACTGAATTTAGAAAGTGTTCATGCACTGGCTATCAATCAATCAATCAATCAATCTTTATTTATATAGCCCTAAATCACAAGTGTCTCAAAGGGCTGCACAAGCCACAACGACATCCTCGGTACAAAGCCCACATATAAGAAAAACTATAAGAAATAGACTTGTCCATTTTATACTTAAATTCCAGTCCTGGAACCAATTAACAGCGATAAACTAGGCTTTACAGTGTTCAAGTAGATTTAAGTGTGCGCATAAAAGACACAACAAAACAGGCAGTTTAAGTGGGTTTGTAATTAGATTAAAAATATATTTTATGAGTTGTGTAAAGATTTGTATTTAATATAAATAATCCGGTGTGAGTCATTTAAAAAAAAAAGAAAAGACAGTTAAGGCGATCCAATATGTTCGATATACATGTTTATATTCCAGATAATGTCCAAAGTTTTCATGAAAAAGTAAAAAAAAAAAAAAAAGGTTAAGAAGCGTCTGATACCTCATACAGCAAGTGAAGCCCATTCAAAACTGCTATGCCACTTTGGCATTCATGGAGGAAGTAAACAAAACACAATAAATGGGCATTAACTCAGAAAAAACAATTGTTGTCTAGACTTTATATCTTTAGAGAAAAGGTGCGGCGAGAATATAAACTTAAATAGTACGTAGTTTTGAGAAATACGACCATTAGTCTGTCATGATGACAGCGTTGTAAGTGACGCTAAATGAGCAATTATCTCTATGGGGTTTTGAATGGCAGAATCAGATTCAGTAGTGGAATGGATAAGAATCGCGATCGGATGTGAATCCTTTTTTCTGATGACGCTTTAATGTTGTTAGTATTGTGGATTTTAAATTGAATTGTGTGCCCCTTTTTTTCCTACTTGTTATCCATCCATCCATCCATTTTCTATCACTTGTCCCTTTTGGGGTCGTGGGGGATGCTGGAGCCTATCTCAGCTGCATTATGATTTTCTAAATATTGTACTTTTTCTTCAAGAAAACAATTATTAAGTGGCATTAAAAGATCATAGCACTTCCATGCAAATAAGTATTATGTAAGTTGTTATTCACGTTGCACTGCTATGGTATGTTGTGATGCACTGGCATACATTTGGCCCGCCACAAATAAACTTCGCCTTCGCTCATAAGCACATTATAATGGGACTGTCTGTGAGCGGAGCTTGTAGTTACAACTCCGTACAGTAAATGACATCGTGCTTCTTCAATGGTCTTCCAGAGAATAAGAAGCAGCAGCAGCAGGGGTCAGCCTTGCCAACCAGGCATTTTTTTGGCTATTTTTTAGCAAGTATTCAGGCCCCTGTAGATACCTCTGCATATACTGTCAAAACATGATGTGGCGGGCCAAATTAAATGGCGAGGAACATCAAATGATTTGGCTGGCAACATTAAACGATGCCACGGGCCACAATAAATGATGATGCTGGTTAAATTGAATGAAGATGCAGGCAACGTTAATGTGGCCCACCATATACAATTATGTGGTGGGCCACTTAATGATGAAATTATGTTGCCGGCTGCTTAATTAATAATGTGGGCCGCGTTAAACGATGGTGCAGTCAACGTTAAACGATGATGCGGGTTAAATTGAATAATGATGCAGGCAACGTTAATTATGTGGTGGGCCACTTAATGATGAGATGATGTTGCGGGCCGCATAAATAATGATGTGGGCCGTGTTAAATGTATTTCCAATGATTTTCACGCACACACTAGGTGTGGTGAGATTATCCTCTACATTTGACCCATCTAAATGGTGATGCAGTCAACAGTAAATGATGATGCGGGTCACAATAAACAATGATGCGAACTAAGTTAAACGATGATGCGGGCCACGATGAAAGATGATGCAGGCAATGTTAATTAATGTGGCAGACCCCATAAAATAATGTGACGGGCCACTTAAATAATGACGCGGGCCACGTTTAACGATGATGAGGGCCTCAATAAATGCGGATACAAGCAACATTGAATGATGATGCAAGCCACAAAATAATTATGTGACTGAACGATTAAAATTATGTGGTGGGCCACGTTAAATGATGTGACGGGCTGTAAAAAACAGGTTGGTGGGCCGCCGGCCATATCAAATAATGATGGCAACATGATGATGCAGGCCATTTTAAATGATGTGGCAGGTTGCATAAAAGGAAACGGTGGGCCAAATGAAATGATGGATATGCATTGCATATATAGTTTATATAATATACTATAAAGTAACAATTAATAAATTATATATGTGTATATGCATACATATAATGTGTGTGTGTGTGTGTGTAAATATATATATATATATATATATATATATATATACACACACATATATATATATATATATATATATATATATATATACGTGTATGTATATATATATGTATACCGTATTTTTCGGAGTATAAGTCGCACCGGCCGAAAATGCATAAGAAGGAAAAAAACATAAGTAGCACTGGAGTATAAGTCGCATTTTTGGGGGAAATGTATTTGATAAAAGCCAACAGCAAGAATAGACATTTGAAAGGCAATTTAAAATAAATCAAGAATAGTGAACAACAGGCTGAATAAGTGTACGTTATATGAGGCATAAATAACCAACTGGTATGTTAATGTAACATATTATAGTAAGAGTCATTCAAATAACTATAACATATAGAACATGCTATACGTTTACCAAACAATCTGTCACTCCTAATCGCTAAATCCCATGAAATCTTATACGTCTAGTCTCTTAAGTGAATGAGATAAATAATATTATTTGATATTTTACGCTGATGTGTTAATAATTTCACACATAAGTCGCTCCTGAGTATAAGTCGCACCCCCGGCCAAACTATGAAAAAAACTGCGTCTTATAGTCCGAAAAATACGGTACATATATATGTGTGTATATATATATATATATCCCTCGGGAGGTGTTTAGGGCACGTCCAACCGGTAGGAGGCCACGGGGAAGACCCAGGACACGTTGGGAAGACTATGTCTCCCGGCTGGCCTGGGAACACCTCGGGATCCCCCGGGAAGAGCTGGACGAAGTGGCTGGGGAGAGGAAAGTCTGGGCTTCCCTGCTTAGGCTGCTGCCCCCGCGACCCGACCTCGGATAAGCAGAAGAAGATGGATGGATGGATGTATATATATATATATATATATATATATATATGTTTGTTTTTTAATATATAATTGGTACATATAATGTATTTGCTTCATGTTTTCCCCCTTCCTCATTACAGGCCAACTCCCAGAATTCCACTGCCATGCCGCCGGCCTCCACGGCGGCCCAGCTGTCTCCGGCGGTCCCGTCCACCGAGCTGTACAACCGCACCCAGTACTGCAAGTGGCCCTGCCAGTGTCCCGCCCGGCCCCCCGCCTGCCCGCCAGGCGTGAGCCTCCTGATGGACGGCTGCGACTGCTGCAAGGCGTGCGCCCGGCAGGTGGGCGAGGCGTGCAACGAGGCGGACACGTGCGACCACCACAAGGGGCTGTACTGCGACTACAGCTCGGACAAGCCGAGGTACGAAAAGGGCGTTTGTGCATGTAAGTGTCCACCCAAGGGACGTCCACTCTAACACTGTCTCCTTCATTACCTCCGCCAAGGACATCTTGCTTGTCAATTCACAACATGGCTACTTCCTCTGAAGTGTCACACAAACTCGCAACCAAATAGTATTTTATCGGCCTTGGCGGAGGCCTGGTTGTCATAGTGATATAATATTTCAAGTTTTAATGATCAATATTGTCAGTGATATGAAGTAATTCTACATAAAGTGGAACCTCGATTCACCAACCCTCTATTTGCCAAGAAAGAAGGAGGGAATCGCTGTGAACTAAGACATAGAGGAGAGGGAACCCACACAGTATGTACAAACCCCGTTTCCATATGAGTTGTGAAATTGTGTTAAGTGTAAATATAAACGGAATACAATGATTTGCAAATCCTTTCAAACCCATATTCAATTGAATGCACTACAAAGACAACATATTTGATGTTCAAACTCATAAACTATTTTTTTTTTGCAAATAATTAACTTAGAGTTTCATGGCTGCAACACATGCCAAAGTAGTTGGGAAAGGGCATGTTCACCACTGTGTTACATCACCTTTTCTTTTAACAACACTCAATAAACGATCGGGAACTGAGGAAACCAATTGTTGAAGCTTTGAAAGTGGAATTCTTTCCCATCCTTGTTTTATGTAGAGCTTCAGTCGTTCAACAGTCCGGGGTCTCCGCTGTCGTATTTTACGCTTCATAATGCGCCACACATTTTCGATGGGAGGCAGGTCTGGACTGCAGGCGGGCCAGGAAAGTACCCGCACTCTTTTTTTACAAAGTCACGCTGTTGTAACACGTGCTGAATGTGGCTTGGCATTATCTTGCTGAAATAAGCAGGGGCGTCCATGAAAAAGACGGCGCTTAGATGGCAGCATATGTTGTTCCAAAACCTGTATGTACCTTTCAGCATTAATGGTGCCTTCACAGATGTGTAAGTTACCCATGTCTTGGGCACTAATGCACCCCCATACCATCACACATGCTGGCTTTTGAACTTTGCGTCGATAACAGTCTGGATGGTTCGCTTCCCCTTTGGTCCGGATGACACGATGTCGAATATTTCCAAAAACAAATTGAAATGTGGACTCGTCAGACCACAGAACACTTTTCCACTTTGCATGAGTCCATCTTAGATGATCTCGGGCCCAGAGAAGCCGGCGGCGTTTCTTGATGTTGTTGATGAATGGCATTCGCTTTGCATAGTAGAGCTTTAACTTGCACTCCGCTTACGTAGTGATTTCTCCAGATTCTCTGAACCTTTTGATGATATTACGGACTGTAGATGTTGAAATCCCTACATTTCTTGCAATTGCACTTTGAGAAACGTTGTTCTTAAACTGTTTGACTTTTTGCTCACGCAGTAGTGGACAAAGGGGTGTACCTCGCCCCATCCTTTCTTGTGAAAGACTGAGCATTTTTTGGGAAGCTGTTTGTATACCCAATCATGGCACCCACCTGTTCCCAATTAGCCTGCACACCTGTGGGATGTTCCAAATAAGTGATTGATGAGCATTCCTCAACTTTATCAGTATTTATTGCCACCTTTCCCAACTTCTTTGTCACGTGTTGCTGGCATCAAATTCTAAAGTTAATGATTATTTGCAAAAAAAAAAAAGTTTATCAGTTTGAACATCAAATATGTTGTCTTTGTAGCATATTCAACTGAATATGGGTTGAAAATGATTTGCAAATCATTGTATTCTGTTTATATTTACATCGAACACCATTTCCCAACTCATTTGGAAACAGGGTTTGTATATATACATAAATGTAAGTATGTACATATTTATAATATGGATGTATGTAACCATGTTAAAGAACCTATTACGTTTGCAAATTCAGGTATCATTATATATTTACAGTATTTCTTTCATTAATATGGTTTATAGTAGTACAATTTCCATGTTTTCTATTCTTTATCAGAATGTTTATTATGTATTTTTCTCACCACGTTTACATCGCAGATTTAAATAACATAAATACATCCAAAGCATAAACTCTACTTTGTTTTTCTTTACCTAAATGAAGTGGTAAATAAAGTCCTAATGATATATTTATGTGATACCGTGCAGTATTTGTGGCGATCAGTAAAGATATTCATCAAGCACGACTTCTGTGTGCGTTTAAAGTATGAACAATGCTAACAACACGGCGGCTAATCTTGGTGCTATCTTCACCGCGCCAATCAATATGGCCAACTTTTCGACGCACTTTGTCTTCACCGCCTGCCTCGTCAAAGACACATCTCCACGTTGGTGAGTCTTTGCGGAATGACAACGCAGGATGCGGTGAAGTAATTTCACGTTGTGGCCGTGTTGTAGTGGCCGGGTGACGATCCCCCGGGCTGCCAGTGAGTCGACTCACTCGAGGTTACTTGTGGCTGTTATTTCATGTTTCATGTTCAGGCTCTAATTATGTTTAAAAAAAACATTTACAAGTTTAAAAAAAAATCAAACATTGAAAATGTTCAATTTATTAATATTATCCTACTTTGCCTGTTTACCAGGCCAGAGATGACTATTTTATTGTTATTATTAGTTATGTTTGGATTTATCACTTAGCATTTTGAAGAGTTCTAGTAAAAATAATAAATTGATAGCTATAGTCTATTTGTTGAGTGAGTACCCTCGTGTGGCCTGAAAGTGAACTGCAGCCATTACTTATTTGTTAAACAGTTATTTATGCAAGTCATGTCATGTTTATGAACGTTATTTGTGTTTTCTAACTGAAATCTAGACATGGTGGGCACGGGCTGCGAGCATGATGGCGTTATCTACGGCAACGGCAAGAGCTTCCAGCCCAGCTGCAAGTACCAGTGCGTGTGCGTCAACGGCGCCATCGGCTGCGTGCCGCTTTGCACCGAGTCGCGGCCGCCCCGCATCTGGTGCCAGAGACCCCGCCGGGTCAAAGTGCGCGGGCAGTGCTGCGAGCAGTGGATCTGCGACGAGCCCAGGAGGGGGCGCAAGACGGCGCCGCGACACGCCATAGATGGTAGGAGAGACGACGGCACAGAGTAACTTTATGAATCCTAGTGGCTGTAAGCAGCATTACATCAAAGCCATCAAGGTTGGGCTGCAAAATTGGCTAAAAAAGTTTGCATACTTAAGTTAGCATGCTAGCAGTTGTCAAGTAGAAAGTTATATGATTGAGTTGTACAGCTGCAAAATTGGCTAAAAAAAAGTTAGCATGCTCGCAGTTAGGTGTCAAGTAGCAAGTTATATGATTCAGAGTTGTATGACTGCAAAATAGACTTTTAACAAAAAGTTAGCATGTTAGCAGGAGTCAAGTAGCAAGTTATGATTCTGAGTTGTACAGCTGCAAAATTGGCTAAAAAAGTTTGCAGACTTAAGTCAGCATGCTAGCAGTTAGCAGGTGTCAAGTAGCAAGTTATATGATTCTGTTGTACGCCTACAATATGGCAAAAAAAAAAAGCCAAGTAGCAAGTTATATGATTCAGAGTTGTACAGCTGCAAAATTGGCAAAAAAAAAGTTAGTATGCTCGCAGTTAGCAGGTGTCAAGTAGCAAGTTATATGATTCGGAGTTGTACGGTTATAAGATTGGCTAAAAAGGCTACAAACTTTAGTATGCTAACAGCTAGCAGGTGTGCACCTGCAAAATTGGCTTAAAAAAGTTAGCATGCTAGCAGTTAGCAGGTGTCAAGTAGCAAGTTATATGATTCAGAGTTGTATGACTGCAAAATTGGCTATAAACTTTAACATGCTAGCAGTTAGCAGGTGTCAAGTAGCAAGTTATGTGATTCGGAGTTGTATGACTGCAAAATAGACTTTTAAAAAAAAGTTTGCATGCTCGGAGTTAGGTGTCAAGTAGCAAGTTATATGATTCGGAGTTGTATGACTGCAAAATAGACTTTAAAAAAAAAAGTTAGCATGCTAGCAGGAGTCAAGTAGCAAGTTATGATTCTGAGTTGTACAGCTGCAAAATTGGCTAAAAAAGTTTGCATACTTAAGTTAGCATGCTAGCAGTTAGCAGGTGTCAAGTAGCAAGTTATATGATTCTGTTGTACGCCTACAATATGGCAAAAAAAAAAGTTAGCATGCTCGCAGTTGCCAAGTAGCAAGTTATATGATTCTGAGTTGTACAGCTGCAAAATTGGCAAACAATTTTTTTAGCATGCTCGCAGTTAGCAGGTGTCAAGTAGCAAGTTATATGATTCGGAGTTGTACGGTTATAAGATTGGCTAAAAAGGCTACAAACTTTAGCATGCTAACAGCTACAATATGGCAAAAAAAAAAGTTAGCATGCTCGCAGTTGCCAAGTAGCAAGTTATATGATTCAGAGTTGTACTGCTGCAAAATTGGCTATAAACTTTAACATGCTCACAGTTAGCTGGTGTCAAGTAGCAAGTTATATGATTCGGAGTTGTATGACTGCAAAAGACACTTTAAAAAAAAGTTAGCATGCTAGCAGGAGTCAAGTAGCAAGTTATGTTTCTGAGTTGTACAGCTGCAAAATTGGCTAAGAAAAGGTTAGCATGCTAGCACTTAACAAGCGTCAAGTAGCAAGTTATGTGATTCGGAGTTGTACGGCTGCAAAATTGGGAGAAAAAAAAAGTTAGCATGCGATTCTGTGACATTTGGCTGAAAAGAGTTTGCATGTTAATGTTAGCATGCTGCTTTTGTGTACAATCGTATCACCCACGTGTTTGTTGTTGAACTTCTGGTCTCCAAAGCCCCTCCGGCTGAGCTGAGCAGCTGGCACAAGAACTGCGTGAGCCAGACCACCTCCTGGAGTCCTTGTTCCAAGACCTGCGGCCGCGGCTTGTCTCTGAGGGTCTCCAACGCCAACGAGCGCTGCGAGCCGGTCAAGGAGTCGCGGCTCTGCAACCTGAGGCCGTGCGAGGTGGACATCAGCAAGCACATCAAGGTACCATCAAGCTCTTTTGGTTGCTGTAACCGTGACAACATACCAATACAAAGATATAACCCCCTGGTTTTACATTGGAAGAACACATGTAACCAAAAGGTGATTTATCATCTCCAGACTTTTGCAGGCCAAATAAATGACAAAAATAATGCGGCAGGCCACTTAAATGAGGTGGTGGACCGCTTTAAAAATGTGGTGGGTAGTGTTAAAATACAAGGCATGCCACTTACATGATGTGACTCAGCAATATTAAATGATTATGCAGGCCGCATAAATGAGATGGTGGGCCACATCAATGATGATGCGGATAACATTGAATGATGATGCCGACAACAATAAATGATGTGCCGGGCCACATTAAATGAAACAGGCCATTTTAAAATAAATGCAGGCAACATTAAATGATGATGCGGGCTAGGATAAACGATGTGGGCCAATTTTAAATTATAATGCATGCTGTGTAAAATGATGTGGAACACATTTTAAGATGCGGGCCTGATCTGTCCCCCGGGTCTTAAGTTTGACACGTTGTATGAACGATAATCATTTAAAGTGGCCCGCTTCACCATTAAATTATGCTTGCATCATCATTCAATGTAACCCGACCCATCACTTCATTTAATGTTGCCTTGCACATCATTTTTATATTGCTCAAACGTGGCCTTGCACATCATTTTTATATTGCTCAAATAATCATTTAAAGTGGCCCACATTATGTGAGCAATATAAAAATGATGTGCAGGGCCATTTTAAATGAAGTGATAGGTCAGGGGTTACATTGAATGATGATGCAAGCCACTATAAATGATGATGCTAGCATAATTTAATGATGATGCGGGCCACATTAAATGATGATGCAAACATTACTAAATGATGACGTGGAAAACATTAAATGATGATATGGACCACTTTAAATGATGCAAGCATCATTTAATGGTGATGCGGGCCACTTTAAATGATGATGCAAGCATCATTTAATGGTGATGCGGGCCAATTTAAATGATGATGCAAGCATTATTAAATGATGATGCAAGCAACAGCTGTGGTATTTGGAGAGCATCAACAGGAGACGTGTGGTTTGTGTGTGCAGCCCGGCAAGAAGTGTGTGAACATTTACCGCGAGGAGCAGCCATCCAACCTGACCATCTCGGGCTGCACCAGCAGGAAGCAGTACCGACCCAAGTTCTGCGGCGTGTGCACGGACGAGCGCTGCTGCATCCCCTACAAGTCCAAGACTGTAGACGTGGACTTCCTGTGCCCCAACGGCTCAGCCTTCACCTGGAAGATGATGTGGGTCCAGGCCTGCTTCTGCAACCTCAGCTGCAGGAACCCCAACGACATCTTTGCTGACCTGGAGAGTTACTACGGATACCCCGAGGTCATGAACTGACCCCTGACCTCCCGCAGTCCTCATTTACTTATCATCTTCTCCTATCCACCTTTTTCTATGGAAAATCTGTAAATAAAGATGCATTTCCACTAGCAATTGAAAATAACCATTGGAAGCACTCCCAAATTATATTACCGGTAGTACAAATACATTGCCGTGCATTCTTCAAATGTTGCGTTTACTTAAAATAAAAATAGACTTACTTCTCAATAAATGCCACCAAAAACCTTTATCGGCGTTGTAAAACAATGTAGTACTCCGTATATATATATATACAGTATTTGTAATTTTAAGTAATAATAACTGGGATTTATATAGCGCTTTTCTAAGTACCCAAAGTCGCTTTACATGTGGAACCCATCATTCATTCACACCTGGTGGTGGTAAGCTACTTTCATAGCCACAGCTGCCCTGGGGTAGACTGACAGAAGCGTGGCTGCAATTTGCGCCAACGGCCCCTCCGACCACCACCTATCATTCATCATTCAGTTCACCGGTATGAGTGGCACCGGGGGCAAAGGGTGAATGACAACGGCAGCAATTTTTGGATGGTAAGAGGCGGGGAGCGAACCTGCAACCCTCAGGTTTCTGGCACGGTTGCTCTACCCACTACGCCATACCGCCCCAAGCATTAAGTAGTACTGTTAGTATCCAAAAACAATCAGGAGACGATTACTTTGGAACAAATGATGATCAGTACCTCATCTTCTTCAGCCTAAATACACGAAAAAATGAGCAACTAGTTTTAGAATCTGAAAGCTAACTATTGTGAAATGCCAAATAATCATGTAGTGCTAAATGTTAAAAAAAAATAAAAATACTTAACAAAACTCCTTTAGGCTCGACGTAGTAACAACCTATGACACACTATGCTAAAAAAAAAGTAGTTCCTCTCTGTTAGCGCCATTATAGCTTGGTTAATATGAAGGTCAGGCATGTAAATGGAGCGTTGTTGGCGGTTTTTCCGGAAGCTAGCTCTCCAATCAGCTACATTAACTCCGAGGTGAAAATGTAGTGAATTTACTAAGAAAGTTAATACTAACACAGACACTCGTAAACGTCATGTTAGCTAATGCTAACGACACTAACTTGATAGCATGTACAAATATGCATGAAAACACTCCTACAGACAATAATTATAAATGATAAATGGGTTATACTTGTATAGCACTTTTCTACCTTCAAGGTACTAAAAGCGCTTTGACAGTATTTCCACATTCACACACTGATGGCGGGAGCTGCCATGCAAAGCG
>NC_084584.2:10070000-10172500 GCF_033978685.3 Nerophis lumbriciformis | reverse complement strand
AGAATTTGAAACTGGATCAAGCTTGGCTTGAGCAGGGCCTGAAACTGGGGCGGGCTTGGATTGAGCAGGGCCTGAAACTGGGGAGAGCTGGGGCAGGCTTGGCTTGATCAGGACTTTAAGCTAAGGGAAGCTTCGCTTAAAATGGACCTGAAACTGGAGCGAGCTTGGCTCGAACAGAATCTGAAACTGGAGCGAGCTCGGCTAGAGCAAGACTTGAAGATGGAACACTTTTGACTTGAACAGGACCTGAAAATGGGGAGAGCTTGCCTGGAGCAGGACCTGAAACTGGATCAAGCTTGGCTGGAGCAGGACCTGAAACTGAATCAAGCTTGGCTTGTGCAGGGCCTGAAACTGGATCAAGCTTGGCTTGAGCAGAATCTGAAACTGGATCAAGCTTGGCTTGAGCAGGGCCTGAAACTGGGGCGGGCTTGGCTTGAGCAGGACCTGAAACTGGGGCGGGCTTAGCTTGAGCAGGACCTGAAACTGGGGCGGGCTTGGCTTGAGCAGGACATGAAACTGGGGCGGGCTTGGCTTGAGCAGGGCCTAAAACTGGGGTGGGCTTGGCTTGAGCAGCACCTTAAACTGGATTGATCTTGGCTTGAGCAGCAACTTAAACCGGAACAAACTTGGCTTGAAGCAGGACCTGTAACTGGAAAGGGCTTGGCTGGAGCAGGACCTGAAACTGGAACAAACTTGGCTTGAATAAGGACCTGAAACTGGAACAAACTTGGCTTGAAGCAGGACCTGAAACTGGAAGGGGGCTGGCTGGAGCAGGACCTGAAACTGGAACGGGCTTGGCTTGAGCAGGACCTGAAACTGTAACAAACTTGGCTTGAGCAGGGCCTGAAACTGGGGCGGGCTTGGATTGAGCAGGGCCTGAAACTGGGGAGAGCTGGGGCAGGCTTGGCTTAAGCAGGACTTTAAGGTAAGGGAAGCTTCGCTTAAAACGGACCTGAAACTGGAGCGAGCTTGGCTCGAACAGAATCTGAAACTGGAGCGAGCTCGGCTAGAGCAAGACTTGAAGATGGAACACTTTTGACTTGAACAGGACCTGAAAATGGGGAGAGCTTGGCTGGAGCAGGACCTGAAACTGGATCAAGCTTGGCTGGAGCAGGACCTGAAACTGGATCAAGCTTGGCTTGTGCAGGGCCTGAAACTGGATCAAGCTTGGCTTGAGCAGAATCTGAAACTGGATCAAGCTTGGATTGAGCAGGGCCTGAAACTGGGGCGGGCTTGGCTTGAGCAGGACCTGAAACTGGGGCGGGCTTAGCTTGAGCAGGACCTGAAACTGGGGCGGGCTTGGCTTGAGCAGGACATGAAACTGGGGCGGGCTTGGCTTGAGCAGGGCCTGAAACTGGGGTGGGCTTGGCTTGAGCAGCACCTTAAACTGGATTGATCTTGGCTTGAGCAGCAACTTAAACTGGAACAAACTTGGCTGGAGCAGGACCTGAAACTGGAACGGGCTTGGCTTGAGCAGGACCTGAAACTGGAACAAACTTGGCTTGAATAAGGACCTGAAACTGGAACAAACTTGGCTTGAATAAGGACCTGAAACTGGAACAAACTTGGCTTGAAGCAGGACCTGAAACTGGAAAGGGCTTGGCTGGAGCAGGACCTGAAACTGGAACAAACTTGGCTTGAAGCAGGACCTGAAACTGGAACGAACTAGGCTTGAAACAGGACCTGAAACTGGAACAAACTTGGCTTGAAGCAGGACCTGAAACTGGAACAAGTTTGGCTTGAAGCAGGACCTGAATCTGGAACAAGCTTGGCTTGAAGCAGGACCTGAAACTGGAACAAGCTTGGCTAGAGCTGGAACTGACACTGAAACAAGCTTGGCCTGAAGCAGGACCTGAAACTGGAACAAGCTTGGCTTGAAGCAGGACCTGAAACTGGAACAGGCTTGGCTTTAGCAGGACCTAAAACCGGAATAAACTTGGCTGGAAGCAGGACCTTAAACTGGAACAAAACTTGGTTTGAATAAGGACCTGAAACTGGAACAAACTTGGCTTGAAGCTGGACCTGAAACTGGAACAAGCTTGGCTTGAAGCAAGACCTGAAACTGGAACAAGCTTTGCTTGAGCTGGACCTGAAACTGGAACAAGCTTGGCTTGAAACAGGACCTGGAACTGGAACAAACTTGGCTTGAAGCAGGACCTGACACTAGAACAAGCTTGGTTTGAAGCAGGACCTGAAACTGGAACAAGTTTGGCTTGAAGCAGGACCTGAAACTGGGACAAGCTTGGCTTGAAGCAGGACTTGAAACTGGAACAAACTTGGCTTTAGCAGGACCTGAAACTGGAACAAGCTTGGCTTGAGCTGGACCTGACACTGAAACAAGCTTGGCTTGAAGCAGGACCTGAATTTGGAACAAGCTTGGCTTGAAGCAGGACCTGAAACAGGAACGGGCTTGGCTTTAGCAGGACCTGAAACCGGAATAAACTTGGCTGGAAGCAGGACCTTATACTGGAACAAAACTTGGCTTGAAGCAGGACCTGAAACTGGAACAAACTTGGCTTGAAGCAGGACCTGAAACTGGAACAAAACTTGGCTTGAAGCAGGGCCTGAAACTGGAACAGGCTTGGCTTGAAGCAGGACCTGGAACTGGAACAAGCTTGGCTTGAGCTAGATTCTTTCCTGCAGTGAGCTTGGCTTGAGCTGGACCTGAAACAAGCTTGACTTGAAGCTGGACCTGAAACCGGAACAAACTTGGCTTGAAGCAGGACCTGAAACTGGAACAAAACTTGGCTTGAAGCAGGGCCTGAAACTGGAACAAGCTTGGCTTGAAGCAGGACCTGGAACTGGAACAAGCTTGGCTTGAAGCAGGACCTGAAACTGGAACAAACTTGGCTTGAAACAGGACCTGAAACTGGAACAAACTTGGCTTGAATAAGGACCTGAAACTGGAACAAACTTGGCTTGAAGCAGGACCTGAAACTGTTAAGTGCTTGGCTGGAGCAGGACCTGAAACTGGAACAAACTTGGCTTGAAGCTGTACCTGAAACTGGAACAAGTTTGGCTTGAAGCAGGACCTGAAACTGGAACAAGCTTGGCATGAAGCAGGACCTGAAACTAGAACAAGCTTGGCTTGAGCTGGACCTCACACTGGAACATGCTTGGCTTGAAGCAGGACCTGAAACTGGAACGGGCTTGGCTTTAGCAGGACCTTAAACTGGAATAAACTTGGCTGGAAGCAGGACCTTGAACTGGAACAAAACTTGGCTGGAATAGTCCTGAAACTGGAACAAGCTTGGCTTGAAGCAGGACCTGAAACTGGAAAAAACTTGGCTTGAAGCAGGACCTGAAACTGGAACAATTTTGGCTTGAATAAGGACCTGAAACTGGAACATACTTGGCTTGAAGCAGGACCTGAAACTGGAAAGGGCTTGGCTGCAGCAGGACCTGAAACTGGAACAAACTTGGCTTGAATAAGGACCTGAAACTGGAACAAACTTGGCTTGAAGCTGTACCTGAAACTGGAACAAGTTTGGCTTGAAGCAGGACCTGAAACTGGAACAAGCTTGGCTTGAAGCAGGACCTGAAACTGGAACAATCTTGGCTTGAGCTGGACCTTACACTGAAACAAGCTTGGCTTGAAGCAGGACCTGAAACTGGAACAAGCTTGGCTTGAAGCAGGACCTGAAACTGGAACGGGCTTGGCTTTAGCAGGACCTGAAACCGGAATAAACTTGGCTGGAATAATCCTGAAGCTGGAACAAACTTGGCTTGAAGCTGGACCTGGAACTGGAAAGGGCTTGGCTTGAGCAGGATCTGAAACTGGAACAGGCTTGGCTTGAGCAGGATTCTTTACTGCAGTGAGCTTGGCTTGAGCTGGACCTGAAACTGGAACAAGCTTGGCTTAAAGCTGGACCTGAAACTGGAACAAGCTTGGCTTGAAGCAGGACCTGAAACTGGAACAAGCTTGGCTTGAAACAGGACCTGAAACTGGAACAAACCTGGCTTGAAGCAGGACCTGAAACTGGAATAAGCTTGGCTTGTAGCAAGACCTGAAACTGGAACAAGCTTGGCTTGAAGCAGGACCTGGAACTGGAACAGGCTTGGCTTGAGCAGGACCTGAAACTGGAACAGGCTTGGTTTGAGCAGGATTCTTTGTTGCGGTGAGCTTGGCTTGAGCTGGTCCTGAAACTGGAACAAGCTTGGCTTGAAGCTGGACCTGAAACAAGTTTGGCTTGAAGCAGGACCTGAAACTGGAACAAGCTTGGCTTGAAGCAGGACCTGAAACTGGAACAAGCTTGGCTTTAGCAGGACCTGAAACCGGAACAAACTTGGCTTGAAAAAGGACCTGAAACTGGAACAAAACTTGGCTTGAAGCAGGACCTGAAACTGGAACAAACTTGGCTTGAAGCAGGACCTGGAACTGGAACAAGCTTGGCTTGAAGCAAGACCTGAAACTGGAACAAGCTTGGCTTGAAGCAGGACCTGAAACTGGAACAAACTTGGCTTGAAGCAGGACCTGAAACTGGAACAAACTTGGCTTGAGCAGGACCTAAAACTGGAACGAGCTTGGCTTGAGCAGGACCGGAAACTGGAGCAAGCTTGGCTAGGGGAGGACCTGGAACTGGACCAAGCTTGGCTGGAATAGGACCTGGAACTGGACCCGAGCTTGATTTGAACAGGACATGAAACTGGGGAGAGCTGGGGCAGGCTTGGCTTAAGCAGGACTAAGGTAAGCTTTGCTTAAAATGCACCTGAAACTGGAGCGAGCTTGGCTCGAACAGAATCTGAAACTGGAGCGAGCTCGGCTAGAGCAAGACTTTATGATGGAACACTTTTGACTTGAACAGGACCTGAAAATGGGGCGAGCTTGGCTGGAGCAGGACCGGAAACTAGATCAAGCTTGGCTTGTGCAGGACCTGAAACTGGATCAAGCTTGGCTTGAGCAGAACCTGAAACTGGATCAAGCTTGGCTTGAGCAGAACCTGAAACTGGATCAAGCTTGGCTTGAGCAGGACCTGAAACTGGGGCGGGCTTAGCTTGAGCAGGACCTGAAACTGGGGCGGGTTTGGCTTGAGCAGGACCTGAAACTGGGGCGGGCTTGGCTTGAGCAGGACATGAAACTGGGGCGGGCTTGGCTTGAGCAGGGCCTGAAACTGGGGTGGGCTTGGCTTGAGCAGAACCTGAAACAGGAGCAAGCTTGGCTTGAGCAGCACCTGAAACAGGAGCAAGCTTGGCTTGAGCAGCACCTTAAACTGGATTGATCTTGGCTTGAGCAGCAACTTAAACTGGAACGATCTTGGCTTGAGCAGGTCCTGAACCTGGAATGAGCTTGACTTGAGCAGGAACTGAAACGAGCTTGAGCAGGACTTTTTGCTGCGGTAAGCCTGGTTTGAACAAGACTTCAACTGGGGCAAGATTTGAAGCTGGAGCATTTTTGACTTAACTAGGACCTGAAATTGGAGTAGAAGTGGCTTGAACATGATCTAAAAACTGGAACAAAGTTGGCTTGAACAGGACCTGAAACTGGAGGCGGTCTTGGCTTGAGCAGGACTTGATGCTGGTGTAACCTATACGTGCTACAAATCAATGTAAAATATATGGGGTGTTATGGACTAGCATTTTTGACTTGAGCACCACCGCGGCGGACATGTGACTGAGAAAGAACGCGTACTGCTCAAAGAGCAATAGAGAGCAAGAGCATAAAAGTCTCTGCAAAAGTATAAAAGTATGGATTTGACACCTGTGTTACACTGGGACGAACTTGGCTTGAGCAGCACCTGAAACTGGAGCAAGCTTGGCTTGAGTAGGAACTGAAACTGGACCCGAGCTTGGCTTGAACTGGACCTGAAACTGGACCCAAGCTTGGCTTGAACTGGACCTGAAACTGGGGCGAGCTGTGATTGAAGCTGGGGCGGGCTTGGCTTGAGCAGGACTTCAAACTAATGGAAGCTTCCCTTAAGATGGACCTGAAACTAGAGCGAGCTTGGCTCGAACAGAATCGGAAACTGGAGTGAACTTGGTTAAAACAGCACCTGAAACTGGAAAGACCTTGGCTCAAGCAAGACTTGAATATGGATAATTTTTGACTTGAACAGGACCTGAAACTAGAGCAAACTTGGCTTGAGCAGGACCTGAAACTGGAACGAGCTCTGCTTGAGCAGGACCTGAAACTGGGGTGGGCTTGGCTTGAGCAGGACTTTAAGTGGGGGCAAGCTTGGCTTAAGAAGGACCTGCAGCTAAGGCGCACTTGGCTTGAGCAGGACTTTATATTAGGGAGCGCGTGGGTTGGGCAGAACTTGAAATTGGGGCAATCTGAGCTTGAGCAAGACAAGAATCTTGAGCAAGCTTTGCTTGCGCTTGACCTAAACCTGGAGCGAGGTTGGCTGAGCAGCACCTGAAACTGGAGCAAACTCGGCTTGAGCAAGACCTGTAACTGGAGCTAGCTTGGCTTGGGCATGACCCGTAACTGGAGCAAGCTCGGCTTGAACAGAAACAGGAACAAGCTTGAATTGAGCAGGATTCTTTGATGCGGTAAGCCTGGCTTGAACAGGACTTTTAGCTGGGGCAAGCTTGGCTTGAGCCAGACTTGAAGCTGGGGCGAGCTTGGCTTGAAGCAGCACCTGAAACTGGAAAAAGGTTTGGCTTGAAGCAGGACCTGAAACTGAAACAAGCTTGGCTTGAGCAGGACCTGAAACTGGGGCGGGCTTGGCTTGAGCAGGACTTGAAGCTGGGGCAAACTTGTCTTTAACAGGACTTGAAACTGGAGCGCACTTGAGCCAGACTTGAAGCTGGGGCGAGCTTGGCTTGAAGCAGCACCTGAAACTGGAAAAAGGTTTGGCTTGAAGCAGGACCTGAAACTGGAACAAGCTTGGCTTGAGCAGGACCTGAAACTGGGGCGGGCTTGGCTTGAGCAGGACTTGAAGCTGGGGCAAACTTGTCTTTAACAGGACTTCAAACTGGAGCGCACTTGGCTTGAGCAGGGTCCTTTGCTGCAGTAAGCCTGACTTGAACAGAACTTTATAATTGGCCGAGCTTGGCTTGAGCAGGACTTGAAGCTGTGACGAGTTTGGCTTAAGCAGGACATGACGCTGGGGTGAACTTGGTTTTAACAGGACTTGAGGCTGGGATGAACTTGGTTTTAACAGGACTTGAAAATGGAGAGAGTTTGGCTTTATGCTGGGAAGAGCTTGGCTTAAATAGGGCATGAAGCTGGGGCGAGCTTGGCTTGAGCAGGACTTGAAGGGTATTCGGACTGGACTTAGCTTTGTCTATCTCAGTTATTTTGAACATGAATCAGTTCCAAGGCTCAACACCTTTGCGAGAGATGACCCTCATCCTGAAAATAACACTGCATGTGTAGCAGCTTTAATCCCTGCAAAACTCTTTCGCTTGTTGTTTGCGAGAAACACTTCCTTAGTTGGTGGGATCATTACATCTACTATCAGATGTAATTTTTTATTAGCTATAACATGGGTATCAAAAGTGTGGCCCGGAGGCCATTTGAGGCCCGCAGCTAATGTGTTAAAGGCCCAAAGCACATTCTAAAAATACTTTTAAAATAAACAAAAACATTTACATATGCATAAAAATGTGTTTTCTTTTGTATTATTTTTTTTTATGAATTAAGTAACATTTATGACAACCTTTTTCCAAAACACAATATAAAATGTGAGATATAACTGGATAATGCTACATTTATGATTGAGGACGGCGTGGCGCGGTTGGGAGAGTGGCCGTGCCAGCAACCTGAGGGTTCCTGGTTCAATCCCCACTTTCTACCAACTTCGTCATGTCCGTTGTGTCCTTGAGCACGACACTTCACCTTTGCTCCTGATGGGTTGTGGTTATGGCCTTGCATGGCAGCTCCCGCCATCAGTGTGTGAATGTGTGTGTGAATGGGTGAATGTGGAAATAGTGTCAAAGCGCTTTGAGTACCTTGAAGGTAGAAAAGCGCGATACAAGTATAACCTATTTACCATTTGTTTTCAAAACGGTTACAAAAAAGTGGGACCCCAAAAATTTACTGTGGCAACCCATTTTTATGACTTGATGGGGTCCCCCCATTTGGAAAATTCCTAGCACCAACACTGACATATATATACTGTACATCCATCCATCCATTCATCTTCTTCCGCTTATCCGAGGTCGGGTCGCGGGGGCAGCAGCCTAAGCAGGGAAGCCCAGACTTCCCTCTCCCCAGCCACTTCGCCCAGTTCTTCCTGTGGGACCCCGAGGCGTTCCCAGGCCAGCCGGGAGACATAGTCTTCCCAACGTGTCCTGGGTCTTCCCCGCGGCCTCCTACCGGTCGGACGTGCCCTAAACACCTCCCTAGGGAGGCGTTCGGGTGGCATCCTGACCAGATGCCCGAACCACCTCATCTGGCTCCTCTCGATGTGGAGGAGCAGTGGCTTTACTTTGAGCTCCTCCCGGATGGCAGAGCTTCTCACCCTATCTCTAAGGGAGAGCCCCGCTACCCGGCGGAGGAAACTCATTTCAGCCGCTTGTACCCGTGATCTTGTCCTTTCGGTCATAACCCAAAGCTCATGACCATAGGTGAGGATGGGAACGTAGATCGACCGGTAAATTGAGAGCTTTGCCTTCCGGCTCAGCTCCTTCTTCACCACAACGGATCGATACAGCGTCCGCATTACTGAAGACGCCGCACCGATCCGCCTGTCGATCTCACGATCCACTCTTCCCTCACCCGTGAACAAGACTCCGAGGTACTTGAACTCCTCCACGTGGGGCAAGATCTCCTCCCCAACCCGGAGATGGCACTCCACCCTTTTCCGGGCGAGAACCATGGACTCTGACTTGGAGGTGCTGATTTTCATCCCAGTCGCTTCACACTCGGCTGCGAACCGATCCAGCGAGAGCTGAAGATCCTGGCCAGATGAAGCCATCAGGACCACATCATCTGCAAAAAACAGAGACCTAATCCTGCAGCCACCAAACCAGATCCCCTCAACGCCTTGACTGCGCCTAGAAATTCTGTCCATAAAAGTTATGAACAGAATCTGTGCCAAAGGGCAGCCTTGGCGGAGTCCAACCCTCACTGGAAACGTTTCCGACTTACTACCGGCAATGCGGACCAAGCTCTGGCACTGAGCATACAGGGAGCGGACTGCCACAATCAGACAGTCCGATACCCCATACTCCCTGAGCACTCCCCACAGGACTTCCCGAGGGACACGGTCGAATGCCTTCTCCAAGTCCACAAAACACATGTAGACTGGTTGGGCAAACTCCCATGCACCCTCAAGGACCCTGCCGAGAGTATAGAGCTGGTCCACAGTTCCACGACCAGGACGAAAACCACACTGTTCCTCCTGAATCCGAGGTTCGACTATCCGGCGTAGCCTCCTCTCCAGTACACCTGAATAGACCTTACCGGGAAGGCTGAGGAGTGTGATCCCACGATAGTTAGAACACACCCTCCGGTTCCCCTTCTTAAAGAGAGGAACCACCACCCCGGTCTGTCAATCCAGTGGTACCGCCCCCGATGTCCACGCGATGCTGCAGAGTCTTGTCAACCAAGACAGCCCCACAGCATCCAGAGCCTTAAGGAACTCCGGGCGGATCTCATCTACCCCTGGGGCCTTGCCACCGAGGAGCTTTTTAACTACCTCAGCAACCTCAGCCCCAGAAATAGGAGAGCCCACCACAGACTCCCCAGGCACTGCTTCCTCATAGGAAGACGTGTTGGTGGGATTGAGGAGGTCTTTGAAGTATTCCCTCCACCGATCCACAACATCCGCAGTCGAGGTCAGCAGAACACCATCCTCGCCATACACGGTGTTGATAGTGCACTGCTTCCCCTTCCTGAGGCGGCGGATGGTGGTCCAGAATTGCTTCGAAGCCGTCCGGAAGTCGTTTTCCATGGCCTCACCGAACTCCTCCCATGTCCGAGTTTTTGCCTCTGCGACCGCTGAAGCCGCACACCGCTTGGCCTGTCGGTACCTGTCCGCTGCCTCAGGAGTCCTATGAGCCAAAAGAACCCGATAGGACTCCTTCTTCAGCTTGACGGCATCCGTCACCGCCGGTGTCCACCAACGGGTTCTAGGATTACCGCCACGACAAGCACCAACTACCTTGCGGCCACAGCTCCAATCAGCCGCCTCGACAATAGAGGCGCGGAACATAGTCCATTCGGACTCAATGTCCAGCACCTCCCTCGTGACATGTTCAAAGTTCTTCCGGAGGTGGGAATTGAAACTCTCTCTGACAGGAGACTCTGCTAGACGTTCCCAGCAAACCCTCACAATGCGTTTGGGCCTGCCAGGTCTGTCCGGCATCCTCCCCCACCATCGCAGCCAACTCACCACCAGGTGGTGATCGGTAGAAAGCTCCGCCCCTCTCTTCACCCGAGTGTCCAAAACATGAGGCCGCAAATCCGATGACACAACTACAAAGTCGATCATGGAACCGCGGCCTAGGGTGTCCTGGTGCCAAGTGCACATATGGACACCCTTATGTTTGAACATGGTGTTCGTTATGGACAATCTGTGACGGGCACAAAAGTCCAATAACAAAACACCGCTCGGGTTCAGATCCGGGCAGCCATTCTTCCCAATCACGCCTCTCCAGGTTTCACTGTCGCTGCCAACATGAGCATTGAAGTCCCCCAGTAGAACGAGGGAATCACCCGGGGGAGCACTCTCAAGTACTCCCTCAAGTGAATCCAAAAAGGGTGGGTACTCTGAGCTGCGGTTTGGCGCGTAAGCGCAAACCACAGTCAGGACCCGTTCCCCCACCCGAAGGCGGAGGGAAGCTACCCTCTCGTCCACCGGGTTGAACTCCAACGTACAGGCTCTGAGCCGGGGGGAAACAAGAATTGCCACCACAGCCCGTCGCCTCTCACTGCCGGCAACGCCAGAGTGGAAGAGAGTCCAGCCCCTCTCGAGAGAACTGGTTCCAGAGCCCTTGCTGTGCGTCGAAGTGAGTCCGACTATATCTATACTGTACATATATACAGTACGTACAGTCGCGATTCAAAGTTTACATACACTTGTAAAGAACATAATGTCATAGCTGTCTTGAATTTCCAATCATTTCTACAACTCTTATTTTTTTGGTGATAGAGTGATTGGAGCACATACTTGTTGGTCACAAAAAACATTCATGAAGTTTGGTTCTTTTATGAATTTATTATGGGTCTACTGAAAATGTGACCAAATCTGCTGTGTCAAAAGTATACATACAGCAATGTTAATATTTGCTTACATGTCCTTTGACAAGTTTCACTGCAATAAGGCGCTTTTGGTAGCCATCCACAAGCTTCTGCTAGAATTTTTTAACCACTCCTCTTGACAAAATTGGTGAAGTTCAGCTAAATTTTTTGGTTTTCTGACATGGACTTGTTTCTTCAACATCGTCCACACGTTTAAGTCAGGACTTTGGGAAGGCCATTCTAAAACCTTCATTCTAGCCTGATTTAGCCATTCCTTTACCACTTTTGACATGTGTTTGAGGTCAGTGTCCTGTTGGAACACCCAACTGCGCCCAAGACCCAACCTCCGGGCTGATGATTTTAGCTTGTCCTGAAGAATTTGGAGGTAATCCTCCCTTTTCATTAGTTTAAGTAAAAATATATCGAGATATACTTTTTTGTTCATATCGCCCAGCCCTACTACAACTTCATAAATACAAATGAAGAAAAAACTAACAGCAGCTGTGAAGTTTAGATCCATGAAGGAAAGAAGAAAGTTAATGAATGTTTATAACTGAATAAATTTACTTATGCATAAAAATGTGTTTTCTTTTGTATTATTTTTAATGAATTTAGTAACGTTTGTCAACCTTTTTCCAAAACATAATATAGAATGTGAGATATAACAGTATAAGGCATACATTTATCATTTGTTTTCAAAACGCTTACAAAAAAGTGGGACCCCATTTTTATGACTTATATGACTGTATATGTGTGTGTATAATGTGTATATGTGTGTGTATAATGTATGAATGTATGTATGTATGCATATATGCGCACCCACACACACACACACACACTCACACACAATGTGTATGTATATATATTTATACATGTGTGTATGTATACACATACATATATACACACACACAAAAACATATACAAACAATAATATTTGCTATAGATAAATCATTAGATGCGTACAATAAATAAACAGTTCACAATCGGTAATTCAGTCCAAAAGTTCATGAGTCCATAGTTCGAAAGTAGACGGGAAAAAGTATAATAGATGCAATGAGAGGGGTGGGGGGGGAGTTAATATCTCCTACCTCGAAGCGGTGTGTCGGTCGCTCGCCATCATTTTGAGAAGAAAATCACCAAATAAAAATCTGACCTGAACAGGTTCAAAAACACAAATTAGCAAACATCACCTTCGTGTATAAGCAACAGGTTTGTGCGTTCATTTGTTTAAGGACCATTACAAACTGCAATGCCAAATCTGCATCATTTGCAGAAGTCTAACAACAAAATGGACCAACTAAAAACAAAACTTGGAGGTCCCTTAAACATTATACATATGGGTAAAATGTTCAGCTATAAAGTAAACGTAAATCAGGCCGTCATTTCGGGTATACAGACGTAATTTGATCGAACGCTAAGCTAGCATGTAGCGCTATTGACTCTGAATGGCTGATGCCACGATTGCACTGTTTAACCAATAATCAAAGTATAGATTGACTCACCGTTGACGAGGGGTCTTAACATAAGATGAAGAGGGTGTCCAGTGAGCAGGTTTGTTCCTAGTTAGATCGAGTTGACCATCAAAACGCCAAACAGAGCACAGCAGCCACGGTTATTAGCAACAGCTGGGTAGGAGGATGTTTGACAGGTGGCGCCAGGATTTAAAGGGACCACGTCAATTGCGTCAACCAGACATGCGACATCACCTCGTTACATAAATTAATAAATAAATAATTCCTCTGTTGAATTTAATCATGTGCAAATTACACAAGAATGTAACATTTAGTAACATGTGATATTAACTCCCTACATGCAAAGTGAGATATGTCAAGCCTTTATTGGGTATAATTTAGATGATTATGCTTTACAGTTTATGAAAACTTTGAATTGAAAATCTCAGAAACTGTAAGGTTTCAAAAACTGTAAGCCATGATCAAAATTATAACAAATAAATTCTTGACATATCTCACTTTGCATGTTATGAAACAACGGTTAGTTTCATATTTGAAGTTGAATTGTTGACATTAGACTTTTACACCACATTCTAATTGTATGATATGACAGAGAACATCTGGTGGGGGAAAGCATTAAACTTTTCTTTGCCTATAATTGAATGTACACCACCCGAAAATTAGGAGTACCGACTGTAGCAAATATATACAAGCTTTTGACCACAAACTTAGTCGCTGCTCTGTGACATTTATCTAGTGGCAGACGTGAACTGGGGCTGCTCGCCTCAGGCTATGTCTACACTAAACCGGATAATCCCTTAAACTAATAATTATTTAGCTTAAGCCTCGCTTCAGCCACACTAATCTATCGTTTAAGGTCTCCCTCCCCGGACAATTTTTTACACGGGTAAGTGCGCCGTGTATTTCTTGAATCTCTGGCTCTTAGCATTGTATGGACTCATTGATCATTTACAAATTGAGTTTGGAGAGGAAGTGACGTCAGAAAGAACGCGCCACAGCCAGCTTTATAACAACCGGTGCTAACCACTGGAAAGATGGAGGCAAATCATCCAGACATGCCGTGTTTCTCATTCTTCTACATGTACAGACGCTTGTGGAAATCACACATGATTACCTTAAGTCAGGGTTCCCCAACTTTCTTTACCTTTTTTACATTTAGTATATTTAAATACTAATTTATAAACATTGAATATATTTCAAATATCAATAAAATGCAATTGCCTTCATCTTATAGGGTAATAATTTCGCCACACCTAGTGTGCGTGTGACAATCATTGGAACTTTAACTTTAATGTTTAGTTACACCAAGTCATGAGCGTAACACTAAGCTTCATCACTTTGACTGGAACATGTACTATACATATCAGTGTTTCCCACAGGACAGGCATCTATTTGTGGTGGTGTGGTCGGGGGGCGGGGGGTGGCGGCGATGACCAAGAAGAACGCGGAGTTGGAATATAATTACAACATTTTATGTACATATTTATATACAGATTTGAACAATTAGTGATTCACTGAAATATATTTATTAATTGTGGTTCTTACAAAAAATATATCTTATAAAATATAAAAGCTAAAATGTCTCTTAAAGCTCTGCCCCTTTAATTAGTGAATACTAAATAATTTAACTTAAGCCTACTACTACAACCATATTATTTACCAGCAACATGAAGTGAAACAGAGGCAGAGGTGTCCTGCCACAGTCAGTCAACCTCCTCCTCCTCCTCCTCCTGCTGCTGCTGAACTGGTCGCACCTGTGGTCCGGACTGTAGGCCTACCTCCTCTCCAAGTCGAGCCCTTTTCGGCCGTTGAAAATATTTTTCTATACTCATCTGTGTGAAGGAGTGAACATCCAACATTAGAATTTATTACTAACGAGCAGAAGCGCTCTATGTACAGTGCCGTCTAACCTTAAGCGGCAGCAGCTCAACACATGCAGGGTTCAACGTTAAGGTTTTTTTCTACTTGCCTGACTTCTCAAATCTACTTGCCCCAATATTTTTACTTGTCCTGCTTAGGTTTTTTTCTGGCTGTGTAGTGCTCATGGCTTATATCTTACTAAAATCCTTCCCGTTGACTATTTACAACACTACACAGTATTTATTATTATTATTATTATCTATAATTACATTTAAATGGCATTGCATACATGTAAAATTAAATGCTATTTCACATTATTTGACCAGTAGCAGTTACACCCATCTGAACAGGTCAGCCACCTGTTTAAAGCCCGATCACAGTTGAAATCTTGAAATGAAAGGCCTTTAATGGCCAAAACATTAACCTGGACAACATTTTAACAGCTGGTTGGCTCAGATTTTATTCTTTTCATTGCATTCACATGCTGCAGTGGACAATTTAGCTTCAGTCCATGTGTGTTTATTGACAACAGGGTTATAACCTGGACACGTTAGCTCGTCGGTATGAAAACACGTGACTGTTACTACGTGCATCTGCCCGGCCCCCGAGTCAAAGAGCGGCGGTGTTAATGAAGCAGCGTCAGGCTGCTCACCGTCAGTGAAACGCTCGGTGAAATCGCGGATTAACGTTAAATATATGACGAGCCGCGAGCGATGCAGCTATAACCTATCTACTAGTGATGGGTTGATGAGGCCTCATGAAGCGTTTCGACACATTGCAAAACTGCATTGATACTGTGTCGATACTGTGTCACTAAATACTGACATCTGCTGGACATTAAAAATCCCTACAGGCAACCTATGGACCGACTCAACTGACACTGATTTTATGACCTAGTACAGTGGTTCTCAAATGGGGGTACACGTACCCCTGGGGGTACTTGAAGGTATGCCAAGGGGTACGTGAGATTTTTTAAAAATATTCTAAAAATAGCAACAATTCAAAAATCCTTTATAAATATATTTATTGAATAATACTTCAACAAAATATGAATGTAAGTTCATAAACTCCGTGAAGCACAAGCTCAGGTTTGTCACTAAAATGTCTGTCAAAAAGAACTGTGAAAAGAAATGCAACAATGCAATATTCAGTGTTGACAGCTAGATTTTTTGTGGACATATTCCATAAATATTGATGTTAAAGATTTTTTTTTTTGTGAAGAAATGTTTAGAATTAAGTTCATGAATCCAGATGGAGCTCTAATACAATCCCCAAAGAGGGCACTTTAAGTTGATTATTACTTCTAGGTGTAGAAATCTTTATTTATAATTGAATCACTTGTTTATTTTTCAACAAGTTTTTAGCTAATTTTATATATTTTTTCCAAATAGTTCAAGAAAGACCACTACAAATGAGCAATATTTTGCACTGTTATACAATTTAATAAATCAGAAACTGATGACATAGTGCTGTATTTTACCTCATCTTTTTTTTTTCAACCAAAAATGCTTTGCTCTGATTAGGGGGTACTTGAATTAAAAAAAAATTCACAGGGGGTACATTGCTGAAAAAAGGTTGAGAACCACTGACCTAGTATATACAATAATATAAACCAAGTCATTGTATTTCATTTAGGATTATTTCATAACTTCATTTAAATAAAAATATATTTTTTGTCTTTTTTAGATACAGTCAAATAATGTGAACATGTATCATAACATGGAAATCTAAGAGAACGTGTTGTGAATGAGGATGCTTGTGGACCTGGAAATTATTTATTTATTTTTTTTACACATTTTTTTTTTTTTTTAAAAACCTGTTTTTCCAACGTATTCAATTTTAGACGCTTTCTCTTCTTAGTTATTATTTCTCCGGCTGTAGAAAAGAGCCGTTCACAGGGCACAGAGTTCGCGTATCGGTCACGTGACCAAAACAGCTCATGATCGGTCACGTGACTTTCTAAAAGCCGTACGCGCACCGACACAGGGTTTCGCTCTATGAGCTCGACGCATGCGCCGATGCATCGGTGTTGCCGGACCCATCACTACTATCTACCTATAACACCTGTAAAAATGAAGCAATGCTACCACGCTAGCAAGCGTTAGCTAGCCGGCTATGAGCCACCAAGCTGCTAACTATCGCCAAAAGGCACCATTTAATTTTTTTCCCCATGGCATCCTGGATCAAGGCTTTCAGCAGCTTTTGGACGTTTGAGGTAGAAACGTAGGAAGCGCCATCATTATGAAAAGTAGCCGGCGAATATTTTGATCCCGTCCGTCCCTCTTCTTCTTCTTCTTCTTGCCCACCAGGTTAAGTGCTATTGGCGGAGTTACAATGCATAGTAGGCTACCGCCACCTACTGCACCGGAGGTGTAACTACAAGCAACATTCACTGACAGTCCCATTGCTTTTATGAGCGGTCGAGCGAGTCAAAAGCCGAAAAATCCATTTGTGGCGGACGTAATTCTTTCGTGGCGGGCCGCCACAAATAAATGAATGTGTGGGAAACACTGCATATAATACAATAAAGTCCCATATAAAATTATGTTTCTAGCAATACTTTAATTTTGCCTTTGAAAGTAACACTCCAATGTCCATTAGTGGAGCTGTACACACACACACATATATATATATATATATTTTTTTTTTTTTTTTTGCATTCTATTTTAGCTACTTTGAATTTACAACCCCCTGGCGCTGTTTTGTACTCGTTTTGTACTGTTCTCTTTTTTGATTATTGTTTCTCGTCTGTTTGTAAATGTTGAAATTTATAAATAGAAATGTAAAAAAAAGTTTAAAAAAAAAAAAAAAGGAAACAAAGTGGTCCTCGTGCAAAACTGGAGCCTCAGTGTTTATTATTTTATAGTTTTATACAGTATAGGCGACATATATAAACCCTCGGTTACACTCCTATGTACTCCTCTTGATGAAATACCAGCCTTGTAATTATTACACGTAGCGCTGCTGCAATCTTTTCTTGTAAAATGTTAGGTATTTGTTCCGCCCTGGCACCGCCATTTTGCGATCTGACGTCAGTACGAAACAGGCGCGAATTTTACAGAATGGCGTCTCTCGGAGAAGTATGATACCAGATATTACCGATGCCAACGCAAACGTCAAGCACCCGAAAAACGATATTAATATAACTCAGCCCGCTTCATTTTCTAGTTGGACAGATTTTTACTATTACAATATTTACAACCCCCCGAAATTATCGCTTGTTAAATCAACACATAGATAACTCGAACCAACCTGACCTAGCTAGCATGAGCCACCTAGCTAGCAGGTTAGCATTAGTTATTTCAGGTGGCGTCAATGCTTCAACGACAAAAATATGCAGTTAGATAACACAATAAACGTATTCATACCTTGGAGCAGATTTAAGTATTTTTGTTCATTTGAGGAAATTAACTCAGCTGACTTCCAATGAGTTGAATGGCGCTCCATGACGACGGCGTAGGATTTGTGGGCGGAGCTTCTGTGATTAGTTAGTCTGAGTTTCCTCCTTGGATGTGTCACGTGACGCATTTTTTTTTTTTTTTTTTTTTTTTTTTTAAGATTTCAAACATTGATAACGTTTGTACAACAAATGCAACAATATTCAAAGTTTAAGATATAATATAAATTTTGTTTCTTTAAGTGCATTAGTTTAAAATAGTTGCAGTCTCATCATTTAGTGACGTCACAGTGACGCCATGCCCCTTTCAACCAATCGCCGTACACAACCGCGTTTGAACCAACCGGAAATGGGAAGGTTATTATTTTATTTTATTTTTAATTGAACAATTGAACATACAAACAATACAGATTGAAATTATGAGGACAAATTGAGGCACTTTAATGTATTATAATATTTCAAACAAAATGTTTCGAAATCATCTTTATAAACAAAAAGTGTTAGAGACAATACAATTGGATAAAAAAAAAAAAGTTAAATAATATATATATATATATATATATATATATATATATATATATATATATATATATATATATATATATGTATATAAAATGCTAAAAAGAGATATACTGTAGTTAAAGACAAAACTTATTGTGATCTTTGTGTTATAAGTGTATCATAATTAGTTATTATAGGGGTGTCCAAAGTGTGGCCCATAATTCAAATTGTTGATTTTCAGAATATTGTCCGTAAAAAAAAAACATGTATAATAGAAGAAAAACAGCAAAAAGACATGACATAATTGGAAAAATCTTAATTTTTTTATAGTATTAATAATAATACACATTGTCATTCATAACACAAAATTGACACTACGTTTTGTATTTTAATATATGTCTTATTAATATATATAGAATATAGAATAATATCAAAAAGGCATGCATTGTATATTCAGTGACAGCACGGTGGTACAGGGGTTAGTGCATGTGCCTCACAATACGAAGGTCCTGAGTTCAATCCCGGGCTCGGGATCTTTCTGTGTGGAGATTGCATGTTCTCCCCGTGACTGCGTGGGTTCCCTTCGGGTACTCCCGCTTCCTCCTACCTCTAAAGACATGCACCTGGGGATAGGCTGATTGGCAACACTAAATTGGCCCTAGTGTGTGAATGTGAGTGTGAATGTTGTCTTGCCTTGCGAAGAGATGGCGACTTGTTCAGGGTGTACCCCGCCTTCCGACCGTGTGCAGCTGAGATAGTCTCCATCACCCCCCGCGACGCTAAAAAAGGGACAAGTGGTAGAAAATGGATGGATGTATCTTCGGTATGCAGCCGTTGGTGCACCCCTGAGTTATTAGAATCAAAATTTCAGCTTTTTCTACATTGTCTTTTTTCTTATATTTTCTTACTGTTATTTTTCTGTTCCAACAATATTCTGCAGGCCAACAAAACTCGAGATGCGGGATGCAAATGGCCCCGAGGCCGCATTTTGGCTACCCTTGCTCTTGTCAGTTGATTAGGACGACGATGGCACAGGGAAAACATTCAAATCAAATATTTCAATAATTATATGCAACAATATAAACAAATGTATTACAATAAAACAAATTAAAATACATCATATTTTCATTAATTTGATTATTAAGGGGCAAAATATTAAGGAAAACTACTGCTATACTCTGGGGGAATAATAGACAATAACTAAAAATAAACACGTCATAAAACAAAACTTTGTACTGTACAAATTGTGGCGCAAAAGACAATGGGACAAGGGAACTGTTATGGATTGCAGGGGGAGTTGACGGCACAGACACAAGGGGAAGTAAAGCACAATGATACAGAGATATAGATATGTATAGATATAGATATATATTGATAAAACAATACTTAAGCTAAGGAAATGGAGTGTGACTAATCCAAAATGTGTGTATGGTGGGAGACTGTGTATGAATGATTAGCTGTTGAGTATTACCTAATTGTTGGATGAGGAAGCAGACAAGTCTAAAGGAGCAAGCAGAAGAAGGTCCGTGATCCAAGCAGGAAGTCCATGGGACTGAGCGAGGCGTCAGTGGGTCCGTGTGCAAAAAGAAGGTAGAGGATGAAGGGAGGCAGTCCAGAATCCAGAGGGGAACAACAGGGGATCACAGGAGAACACGGGAAGCACTGCGAGAAGACAACAGGGGCATCAAACACGGAAACAAGAAAGTCACAGGGGGGGAGAGTGAGATCATGGGATGGAAGCCAGACACAGGGTGCTTACACAGGTAACTGAAGATTAAGTTCCGGCGAGGATCCTCGGGTCCACTGGTCTATATACAGCTCGCCCTCATCAGTCCCAGGTGTGCTGATTGCTGACGCGGCCAGCGCGAGCAGGGGCGTGTCTCGGCGCGTTGCCAACGGAGGTGCTGGCAGACCCAGCTGCCAGAGAAAAGCGGGTTCGAGCCCGCGCCGTCACCAAATATGTCATGGCGTGTCTATGTGGCGGCCATCTTAGTCAAGGCAACAGTCCAATTCAATGCGATGCGTGTATAATGAAAATAAATCACAACTTGCTCATTTTTCATGTAGAGTTCTTCAATGTCAACGTCAGAATGTGTGTTAATATTCCAAAAAGCCTTTAAATGAAAACGATCCAAAAGCTATTCATGCTCTTGAAACCTTATTCCTACTTTAAAGTACTTCCTGTTGTGAATAATTGTGATTCACATGTGGGCCAGCAAAATTATGTGTTTATTGTTAACATATATTGTATAAAACTAGTCTGTGTATGTCAGTATCTTATTTACCTGTTTTGCGCCCAATTATGTATATTAAACAGCATTACCCCTTAACTCACTATAGTCACCTAACATGTTGTGTAACTACGCCCCAAAAAAGTAGTTCCTCTGTGTTAACGCCGACAATAACAATTCCGTTATAGCTTGGTTGATATTCAGGTCAGGCATGTTTTTGGATGTTTTTTTGCGGAAGCGGGCCCTTTAACCAGCTAAACAGACACAATAATTAATTAATAATTTTGGTGGATTTACGAAACTGAAACAATACAAACAGAATGCCATTGTAGGTTAATAATACTATCACAGACACTTGTAGACGTGCTAGCATATTCGCTAATGTTTAATGCTAGCTTGATTACATTACGATGTCATGTACAAATATGCATTAAAACACTCCTACATAGATCCCACATGGGATGGTTTGGTAAGTGAGAACTGTTTTAGTTATATTGTAAAACTTACAAACGTTGGGAGTGATGAATGAAAAATCCTTTCGAGCAGAAACGCTTTGTGTCAGGTTCAAACACTGATGACATCTATTAAACAGACAAGAAGCAAGGAATTAAACAGAGACAGAATTCAATTTAGCTCAACTGAGGAGAAACGTCTGGGCTGTACTCTTGTACAGTGTCCCACCACGCTCTGACGAAAGATTGTACGCCTCCTCTTTTATTTGGACTTTCCCTGATTACATGGCAACAACTGTTTCTAAAGGGACGGGGGTCGTAAACCACCACTGCCTTTGGTCACAAAACAGTTCAAAGAAAAGGTGCCTGGAGGGGGGTCAGGTCCTGCTTCCTCTCCGCTTTGTAGATCTCGGGTCAAGACAAGATCTTCCTGTGCATTACAATACATCAAAGAAAGCGACACCTTCATGTCGCTTCCCATCCTACACAGTGGAGTTTTACAAGCTATTTGATTGGTAAGATCAAAGACAGCGTTTGTCTGCTCGCCGGGAACTCATTGAAACACAAAGTTTTGTGATAACTTAGATACAATTATTCTGACACTATGGACAATTGTACTTCCGGTCTAAAGGACGAAATAGGAAATATATTTTCAACCCACAGCAGTGAGCGAACTCATGCACAAGGTGGCGCCACAGCACAAACAATAACACAGCTTTTCAGTGTCTCTGTCGAGTGTTATATGAAAACTATTTGTTGAATACAAAATGTTGGAATAATTGTATGTAAGTTATCACAAAACTTTGTGTTTCCATGAATTCCTGGCGAGAGGACAAAAGCTGTCTTTGATCCTACCAAGAAGAAGGCTTGTAAAACTCCACTGTGTAGGATGGGAAGCAACATGAAGGTGTTCTGTTTCTTTCATGTTTTGTAATCAACAGAAAGATATTGTCTTGACCCGAGAACTACAAAGCGGAGAGGAAGCAGGACCAGACTCCCCTCAAGGCGACCTTTTCTCTGAACTGTTTTACGACCTCTTCTTTGAACTGTTTTACGACCTTTTCTTTGAACTGTTTTAATCAAAGGCGATGGCTTTTTACGACCCCCGTCCCTTAGAAACAGCTGTTGCCATGTAATCAGGGAAAGTCCAAATAAAAAAGAGGCGCCAGAGCGTGGTGAGATTGAGCTAAATTTAATTCCGTCTCTGTTTAATTCCTTGCTTCTTGTCTTGTTTAATAGATGTCATCAGTGTTTGAAGCTGACACAAAACATTATGGTTGTTGGCGAGAAAACCCCCCCGCATAAATTAGCTGCACCGTTTTATAAGCCACAGGGTTCAAAGCGTTGGGGGAAACGTACCGGCTTTTACGGTAAATGGAGCATTGTTGGCATTTTTTAAAAGAGTCCTTTATAGGTGCATTAGGCGCCAGCAGTTTGTCCTTGTTTAGAATAGCACAGGAAAAATTGTGGATGATTGATGAGCCTTTTGTTTGCGTTTGTGTATTGCAGCACCATGTTGGGGGCATTCGGAAGTGCAGTTGTCTGTGACTTTATATCAATACTTGCCTGTACTTGTTTGACAACTTTTAATTGTTTGGGTGGGGGGGGAGAACATTAGATTTATATATACTGTAAAATTCAATATACGTACATAGGTTTAAAAATTGTTCTTGTCTCACGTAAGGATTGCAAATAATGGGCAAAATGAAATAAAAAAGTGCAGTCCTGCTTTAAATTCAGTTTCATATTGTTTTCATTATCATTGCCCAAAGTCCCATGGTCCACTTCCCTTCACCATATATGGAGGTCAGCTTTTATTTTGCTGTCTGCAGCTTCTAACTTTTTTTACCCGGATGTTCTCATCACATTAAAATGCAATGATATCAATTTTATTTTAGATATAAAAACAAAACACACACACAATCAGAGCAGATGAGTTACAAGTTGTTGTTGTTTTTTTTAATGTTTTCCTTAATAAATACAAACTGTTATTGTCATTTGAATGCCAGCATCTTTACAAAGCTGTGTTGCCGTAGGTCCTACAAAAGAAAATGTCGTCATAGTGCAAGTCAATAAAACGAGAGGAGAGGGTGTTTTATATATATATATATATATATATATATATATATATATATATATATATATATATATATATATATATATATATATATATATATATATATATATATATATATTTAAATATAAACATATATATATATATATGTTTATATATATATATATATATTTAAATATAAACATATATATATATATATGTTTATATTTAAATATATGTTTATATTTATTTATATATATATATATATATATATACAAAAAAAAAAAATATATATATATATATATATATGTATGTATATATACACACACACACACATATATTTTATAATAATAAAATTTGGACTTCTTACATCGACTCCATGGCACTGCTTTGTTCCGTTGTGCTTGATTACATACAAAAAAAAACCTTACAAAACGAGTTAATTGTCTCGAGGCGTTAATAAAGCTTTGAAATTTAGAGAGCGATTTTTATTTGAATTGGTTGCATAGGGTTGAAAAAGTTACTGAAACGTTTAAAAAAGAAAAAAAAAAATCATCAGCTGTCTATAAAGGATGAGATGAAACATGATTGGCTGCACACACAAATAAAAATGTCCCTTACTTGTAATGTTCGACAGCGACAGAAAACACTTAAAAATGGAATAAATGTGAGAAAGTTGTCAGTTTGAGTAAAAAAGGATTGAAAGCAGGGAGGAAAGACGGAAGGGGGCGTGCTCTCTGTCTCCCCCTAGCGATGCTGCATTGCCACTAACTACACCATCACACGCCCCCAATGTACTGGAGTACTTTTAACCCTCCTAATCCAAGTTTTTTTTTTTTTTTTTTTAAAGAACAAAAAAAAAAAAGTTAAAATTTGCCGAGCGAGCGTCCACCTTAGCAGACCTCGGGGGCCTTGGGGACGGCGGCGGCGTCCACCGTGCCGTCCGTGGAGCCGGCCGTGTGGGAGCGGCCCCGGTGGTGGTCGGCCGTGTGCGAGCGCGAGCGGTTCCCCTCGGTGGTGTGGGAGCGCGAGCGGGGTCCGTCGTAGGACGTCACGCTGGAGCCCGAGGCCGTGCGGGACCGCACTAGGCGGGTCATGCTGGCGGCGGGCACTGAAAGGGAGAAGATTTGAACACAGTCATGCCATGTTTTTTCCCCATGTTAGAATCGTGCAAAAGTCCCACAAAAATTTTGATCGGCATGCTATCTGTGCCCTGAACCTCTGGCCTGGGGTCAATCGAAGCCGAAGCATACTTCTAAGGTGCCGCCAAGTGCCCAAATACATGATTTTTAGGTTTAAACATACAAAATTAACTAAAAAGCTAACATAAAACATTACCATGCTAATATAAGAGACGGTAGCATGCTTCCGAGATAGCACAAAGTATCAAAAACCATGACTTTTATGGTAAAACATACAAAATTAGCTAAAAAGCTAGCATAAAATTTGAGCATGCTAATATAAGAGACGTTAGCATGCTTCCAAGATAGCGCCACGTATCAAACCATGATTTATAGGTTAAAACATAGAAAATTAGCTAAAAAGCTAGCATAAAATGTTAGCATGCTAATATAAGAGACGTTAGCATGCTTCCAAGATAGCGCCAAGTATCAAACCATGATTTATAGGTTAAAACATAGAAAATTAGCTAAAAAGCTAGCATAACATGTTAGCATGCTAATATAAGAGACGTTAGCATGCTTCCAAGATAGCGCCACGTATCAAACCATGATTTATAGGTTAAAACATAGAAAATTAGCTAAAAAGCGAGCATAAAATGTTAGCATGCTAATATAAGAGACGTTAGCATGCTTCCAAGATAGTGCCAAGTGTCAAACCAGGATTTTTAGGTCAAAACATACAAAATTAGCTAAAACGCTAGCTTAAAATGTTAGCATGCTAATATAAGAGATGTCACCGTACTTCCAATATGGCACAAAGTATTAAAAACCATGACTTTTATGATAAAACATACAAAATTAGCTAAAAAGCTAGCACAATATGTTAGCATGCTAATATAAGAGATGTTATCGTACTTCCAATATGGCACAAAGTATCAAAAACCATGACTTTTAGGGTAAATCATACGAAATTACCTAAAAAGCTAGCATAAAATGTTAGCATGCTAATATAAGAGACGTTAGCATGCTTCCAAGATAGTGCCAAGTGTCAAACCAGGATTTTTAGGTCAAAACATACAAAGTTAGCTAAAACGCTAGCTTAAAATGTTAGCATGCTAATATAAGAGATGTCACCGTACTTCCAATATGGCACAAAGTATTAAAAACCATGACTTTTATGATAAAACATACAAAATTAGCTAAAAAGCTAGCACAATATGTTAGCATGCTAATATAAGATATGTTATCGTACTTACAATATGGCACAAAGTATCAAAAATCATGACTTTTAGGGTATAACGTACACAATTAGCTAAAAAGCTAGCATAAAATGTTAGCATGCTAATATAAGAGATGTAACTGTACATGGCACAGAGTATCAAAAACCATGACTTTTATGATAAAACATACACAATTATCTAAAAAGCTAGCATAAAATGTTAGCATGCTAATATAAGAGATGTTACCGTACTTCCAATATGGCACAAAGTATCAAAAACCATGACTTTTATGATAAAAAATACAAAATTAGCTAAAAAGCTAGCATAAAATGTTAGCATGCTAATATAAGAGACGCTAGCATGCTTCCAAGATAACGCCAAGTATCAAACCATGATTTTTAGGTTAAAACTTACAAAATTAGCTAAAAAGCTAGCATAAAATGTTAGCACGCTAATATAAGAAACGTTAGCATGCTTCCAAGATAGTGCCAAGTATCAAACCATGACTTTTAGGGTAAAACATACAACATTAGCTTAAGAAGCTAGCAAAAACCTCAGGATGCTAACGATCTCACAAGTATTCCAGCATACTTGCTCGACAGCACTGAGTACAAACCGTGTTTTTTAGGTTGAAACATATGGTATTAGCTAAAAAGCTAGCATCAATCATTAGCATGCTAATATAAGACATGCTAACATACTTCCAAGATGGAGCCAAGTATCAAAAATCTTGACTTTTAGGTTCAAACATACAAAAGTAGCTAAAAACAACACGATTTTTACTTTTAAACATACACGATTAGCTAAAAAGCTAGCATAAATCATTTGCATACTAATATAAGAGACTTTAGCATACTTTTAAGATGGCACCAAGTATCAAAAACCATAACTTTTAGGGTAAAAACCTTAGCATGCTAATAGAAGAGACGTTAGCATGCTTCCAAGATAGCGCCAAGTATCAAACCATGATTTTTAGGTTCAAACATACAAAAGTAGCTAAAAAGCTAGCAAAAAACCTTGGCATGCTGACGTTCTCGCAAGTATTCCAGCATACTTGCTCGACAGCACTGAGTACAAACCGTGTTTTTTAGGTTGAAACATATGGTATTAGCTAAAAAGCTAGCATCAATCATTAGCATGCTAATATAAGACACGCTAACATACTTCCAAGATGGCGCCAAGTATCAAAAATCTTGACTTTTAGGGTAGAACTAGCTAAAAAGCTAACAAAATGGCTGGCCCATAAAAAAGATAATAATATGATTGTGGAAATGTGTCAAAAATTCCGCCTGTCCAGAAATATTAATGTTCAGTTACAGTGGTTATTATGGTGGCCGTCAGTTTTCCAATCA
Source organism: Nerophis lumbriciformis (assembly GCF_033978685.3). Classification (NCBI taxonomy): domain Eukaryota; kingdom Metazoa; phylum Chordata; class Actinopteri; order Syngnathiformes; family Syngnathidae; genus Nerophis; species Nerophis lumbriciformis. Next base: position 10,145,713 of record NC_084584.2, on the reverse strand, counting down.
ATCAGTTGACAACTTAGTTATTGATTTATTTTTTAATTAACTAACAAAACTTTGTATTTTAAGCTTTTTTTTTTTCTTTTTTTTTCTGAAAGCTTCTAAAATATACTGAAAAATCCAGAATGGGGCGGCCATTTTGATATATATATATTTTTTTAATTTATATATATTTTTTTAATAGTATAAAAATGTCAGCATTTTCTCATTCCATTCCAGTGTTTTACTGTTGTTGTTGTTGTTTTGTTTTTTAATAGATCAATCAATCAATCAATCAATGTTTATTTATATAGCCCTAAATCACAAGTGTCTCAAAGGGCTGCACAAGCCACAACGACATCCTCGGTATAGCCCACATAAGATATGTTATTTGAAAATACTTTTCAAATGTTAGCAGACACTTTAGGTAGCGGTGTGGCCGATATCGGCCTTAATTTCACTTGGTATCCGATGGAAAAGAAAATGAGTGATATCGCATGCCATAATCGTCACACTGCTAGTGTCCTTCTCGCCACAAGGGGGCAGCAGAACTTACTGTATCCCATGCCCTGAATGAAGTACTTGAACGCCTCAGTCAGCTTGGCAGGCTGCACAGGGGAGGAAAAAAACACAATAGTTTGAGACGCAGTACTCCGCACGGCCACAGGAGGTCGCCAAACCTCAACAGAGATAACCTCCTATCTTCTATAATATGATGTTTGTCTATGTTGTTTACACACCTGGTCAATCTGGGGCATGCCACCACAGTCGGCCATCTGGTGGGGAATAAATATGAAGTTAAATCATATGTATCAAGTTAAATCACGTACATAAACACTTTTTAATAATTAAACAAGGGCATATTATTAATTCTGCTCCACGCAGCGACCACGCACCATTACGCACCCCGCCGTGCTCGACCGCACGTTTAATCGCCATTAAGTAGGTCAGCGCCGGTTAATATGTCACTACATCTTTCCATCGGGACAAATACATGCCTCACCTTGAGCAGCGTGGTTTTTGTGGGGTCCAGTTTGGTGTTGCACTCCACCTGCGCAAATAAGACACTCCATTAGGAACGCCCGCACCGTGCGTTTGGACCCCGCCCACGTTTCCATTGGTCCATTATGAGGCAAAAGCGTCTTTACTCACCACGGCGTCCACAGCGGGAGAGTTGTCGCCCACTACCAGCAGGCTGGGGCACCTGCGGTCAAAGGTGAAAGGGGTCAACAATTGGCCAAAATGTATTTAAAAAAAATATATATGTACATATATACATATTGTAATAACTTGAAGTAAATAATGAAGATTAAAAACCAATTACAAACAAAAAATTAAAATAACTAAATAAATAAATGACTTATTTTTAACACGTTAATGACTGAGACCCTTATGGGTCCCCGGGGCCTTTAACGGTCACCAAAATTGAGGCGAGGCCTAATGGTTTTGAAATTGAAAAAAAGCATGCGCTGGATTTGCCCATATATGGGCAGGGAAGCGAAAAAAGTGAAAAATAATCTGGTTGGACGTAAATTTAAAAAAAATTAAAAAAAATAATTTATATGCTTTATATTCCTGAGTTGACTTAAAATACATTTCCTAAAAAAAACGGGACGTGAATAAGTTGAATTGGGACAACTAATCAATAAATACATTGACGCCAAACACCAATTTTTAATTATTTAAAAAAAAAAATCATGTTATAAATATAGTTTGTATTATATTTAAATATACATGTATTTAATTAATATATAAATATTTTATTAAAAAACATTAATTTTTTTTTTTAAATCCCCAAAAAAACGACAACACATTAATTATAGCTTTAGTAATTTTTTACTGGTCTTTTAAAAAAAATTAAATTAAAATTAAATTAAAATTATTTAGGAATATAAATACTTTATATTCCTGAGTTGACTTAAAATACATTTCCTAAAAAAACGTGACGTGAATAAGTTACATTTGGACAACTAATTATTAATACATTGACGCCAAACACCAATTTTTAATTATTTAAAAAAAAATCACGTTATAATAAATATAGTTTGTATTATATTTAAATATACATGTATTTAATTAATATATAAATATTTTATTAAAAAACATTAATTAAAAAAAAAACCAAAAAAAAAACGACAACACATTAATTATAGCTTTAGTAATTTTTTACTGGACTTTAAAAAAAAAAAAAATTACAATTAAAATTATTTAGGAATATAAATACTTTATATTCCTGAGTTGACTTAAAATACATTTCCTAAAAAAAACTTGACGTGAATAAGTTACATTTGGACAACTAATTAATAATACATTGACGCCAAACACCAATTTTTAATTATTAAAAAAAAAAATCATGTTATAAATATAGTTTGTATTATATTTAAATACACATGTATTTAATTAATATATAAATATTTTATTAAAAAACATTAATTTAAAAAAAACAAAAACAAAAAAAACGACAACACATTAATTATAGCTTTAGTAATTTTTTTCTGGATTTAAAAAAAATAAAAATAAAAATAAAAATTATTTAGGAATATAAATGCTTTATATTCCTGAGTTGACTTAAAATACACTTCCTAAAAAAAAACGGGACGTGAATAAGTTAAATTGGGACAACTAATTAATAATACATTGACGCCAAACACCAATTTTTAATTATTAAAAAAAAAAATCATGTTATAAATATAGTTTGTATTATATTTAAATATACATGTATTTAATTAATATATAAATATTTTATTAAAAAAAACATGAATTTTTTTTTTTAAATCATAAAAAACCCGACAACACATTAATTATAGCTTTAGTAATTTTTTACTGGAATTTAAAAAAAAATTAAAATAATAATTATTTAGGAATATAAATGCTTCATATTCCTGAGTTGACTTAAAATACATTTCCTAAAAATAAAAAAAAAACTTTCAATAATTTTATCTAAAAAATGAAAAAAAAACTTGTCATTTTTTGGGATTAATTTAAAAATAAAAATATATATATATATTAGCAAGAAAATTATGTTGGTTAAGTGAAAAAATAATCTGGTTGGACGTACTTGAGGGTTCTGACGTTGCTGCCTGGAATGGGCCGCTCGATTTCCAAGTCCCTCCGACTTTAAAGACACACAAAAAAAACAACCAACATTTAATCGTCCCGCCTTTTAGGAATTGTCGGGCCGGCAGGCGGACCTCTCGTAGGACTTGATGAAGAGCTGCAGGTTGAACTGGTTCATGTCCTTCATGACGTGGTGGCGGTACGTGGCGACCATGTCCTGGTTGTGGTGGATCTCCTCCTGCCGCCACAGTTAGCGCCGTCAGGCTCGCGAGCAGGAAAACAGAAACGGGGGGGGTCAAAGAGAGGCGTACCTTGCCAAAGAGGTGGCTGATGACCAGGTCGGGCAGGGCGTGGGTCCAGCCGCTGATCTGGAATCAGATGCTACGTTTAGCCATATTCTTGTCGAAAGTTTGCGGACACTGTGGCACACAACGTGATATTTGTGTGCGTGTGTGTGTGTGTGTGTGTGTGTGTGTGTGTGTGTGTGTGTGTGTGTGTGTGTGTGTGTGTGTGTGTGTGTGTGTGTGTGTGTGTACCATACCTTGTGTGCAGCCCAGTCCATCCAGCCCTCGGCACAAGGGTTGATGTTGATGAGCAACAGACCCTCCACCATCTGCGGGTAATCAAGCTGGGACACAACACGTAACATTGATTACATTAGATAAGATTACATCAGAGTCATCCTAATAGTACATTCGGTCCTCTTTTTCCTCCCCGAGTCATTTCCGGGAACTCTCGAGCAGATTTTAATTTTAGAAATACAACTTAATTTTTCAGACTTAAACAAAAATAGCAAAAGGCATACCTCTCGTATCTGGGATGGAAAAAAGGAAATTAACACATTTTTGTGAAATGTACTTATGATTAATCACTTGAAGAAATGTTGAATAAAAAAAATCGAATAAACTTGTGAAAATTTTGATTTTAATTTTAGAAATACAACTTATTTCTTTTGAATTAAATAAAAATACCAAAAGGCACATCTCGTATCTACGAGGGATAACAGGAAATGAACACATTTTTGTGCTATGTACTGATAATGAATTAATGAAAGACACTTAAAATATAAAAAAATCTAATAAAATATTGTACATTTAGAGTTTAATTTTAGAAATACAACTTGTTTTTTTCAGAATTAAAAAAAATAGTAAAAGATGTATCTCGTATCTTGGATGGAAAACAGGAAATTAACACATTTTTGTGCAATGCACTAACAATAGATTAATTAAAGACACATAAAATATAAAAAATCTAATAAAATAATGTACATTTACATTTTTAATTTTAGAAATACAACTTATTTTTTTCAGAATTAAAAACAATAGTAAAAGATGTATCTCGTATCTTGGATGGAAAACAGGAAATTAACACATTTTTGTGCAATGCACTAACAATAAATTAATTAAAGACACATAAAATATAAAAAATCTAATAAAATATTGTACATTTAGATTTTAATTTTAGAAATACAACTTGTTTTTTTCAGAATTAAAAAAAATAGTAAAAGGTGTATCTCGTATCTTTGATGGAAAACAGGAAATTAACAAATTTTTGTGCAATGCACTAACAAATAAATTAATTAAAGACATATAAAATATAAAAAATCTAATAAAATATTGTCCATTTACATTTTTAATTTTAGAAATACAACTTATTTTTTTCAGAATTAAAAAAAATAGTAAAAGGTGTATCTCGTATCTTTGATGGAAAACAGGAAATTAACACATTTTTGTGCAATGCACTAACAATAAATTAATTTAAGACACATAAAATATAAAAAATAAAATAAAATATTGTACATTTACATTTTTAATTTTAGAAATACAACTTATTTTTTTCAGAATTAAAACAAATAGTAAAAGGTGTATCTCCTATCTGGGATAGGAAACAGCAAATGAAAACATTTTTGTGCAATGCACTAATAATAAATTAATTAAAGACACATAAAATATAAAAAATCTAATAAAATATCATCAATTTAGATTTTAATTTTAGAAATACAACTTGTTTTTATCAGAATTAAAAAAAATAGTAAAAGTTGTATCTCGTATCTTGGATGGAAAACAGGAAATTAACACATTTTTGTGCAATGCACTAACAATAAATTAATTAAAGACACATAAAATATAAAAAATCTAATAAAATATTGTACATTTACATTTTTAATTTTAGAAATACAACTTATTTTTTTCAGAATTAAAAAAAATAGTAAAAGGTGTATCTCGTATCTTGGATGGAAAACAGGAAATTAACACATTTTTGTGTAATGCACTAACAATAAATTAATTAAAGACACATAAAATATAAAAAATCTAATAAAATATTGTACATTTACATTTTTAATTTTAGAAATACAACTTATTGATATTGGATATCGGTCCGCAAAAAAACAAGTATCGGCGCAGCACACCAGGTTGGCCTTTTCTTGTATTCTAGTCAAGTCCTTTACAAAAAGGTAAACGTACCAGGCCACAGGCTAAAAGTGAGCTAGCAGCTATGCAACAGCTAAGCACACAATAGCACATAAGCTAGACATATGTAATAATGATTGAACAATTGTGTTGGCCCAAAAATCCTGCCTAGCAACAAGGGGCAAATTTGACGTAACCGACAAAAAAAAACTACTGTTGATCCAGTGACGGTTTATAGTGATACAATTCAACTTTCAGATCATTTTTTTTAGCTTAGTTGGTTGGAAAGCATATAAGACATAAATAATAGTAACAACAGTCTTCATACGGTGTTGATATTGGATATTGGTCCGCAAAAAGCAAGTATCGGCGCAGCACACCAGGTTGGCCTTTTCTTGTATTCTAGTCAAGTCCTTTACAATAAACGTAAACGTGCGAGGCTACAGGCTAAAATGAGTTAGCAGCTACGCAACAGCTCAGCACACAATAGCGCATAAGCTGGACAACATGTAATAATAGTTGAACAATATTGCAGTGTAAAACAGCACATTTGTCAATAAAACACATAGTATAGTTGCATATTAATTACACATACAAAGTCAAGGCATATTAGAAAGTATCCAGTAACAAGCGTGGCTGCATCATTGAATTTACTGCATCACGAGCTTAACTTCAAAAGTTATTGTGGCCACTAGGTGTCGCCAAAGAGAAAGTAACACCCCACTTTCAACGTAAAGACAACATAAGTCCATTAAAGAGGGTTGATATTGAATAGGTTAGTAGTTTAATTGTTCTGTTTGACTTAATTAAACCTTTTCTAACATTCCACACCTCTAAATATTACAAGTACGTTTGATTACTGCTGATATCGTATTGGATCAATATCGGTATTGGCCAATGATATTGGTATTGTATCGGACGTGAATAGGTTAAATCGGGACAACTAATTAATAATACATTGACGCCAAACACCAATTTTTTTTTATTTAAGAAAAAAATATAATTTGAATATGGTGTGTATTATATTTAAATATACATGTATTTAATTAATAGAAATATTTTATTAAAAAACATTAATTTAAAAAAAAATCAAAAACACCCGACAACACATTAATTATAGCTTTAGTAATTTGTACTGGACTTTAAAAAAAAAAAAAAAAAATTTAGGAATATAAATGCGTTATATTCCTGAGTTAACTTAAAATACATTTCCTAAAAAAAACGTGACGTGAATAAGTTAAATCGGGACAACTAATTAATAATACATTGACGCCAAACACCAATTTTTATTGTATTTTTTTAAAATCATGTTATAAATATAGTTTGTATTATATTTAAATATTCATATAAATATTTTATTAAAAAACATTCATTTAAAAAAAATCTAACACACCCGACAACACATTAATTATAGCTTTATTAATTTTTACTGGACTTTTAAAAAAACAAACAATAAAAATAAAAATTATTTAGGAATATAAATGCTTTATATTCCCGAGTTGACTTAAAATACATTTCCTAAAAAAACCGTGACGTGAATAACTTAAATCGGGACAACTAATTAATAAAACATTGACGACAAACACCAATTTTTAATAAAAAAATAAAAAAATCATGTAATAAATATAGTTTGTATTATATCTTAATATACATGTATTTAATTAATATATAAATATTTTATTAAAAAATATTAATTTAAAAAACAACCGACAACACATTAGTTATAGCTTTAGTCATTTTTTCTGGACGTTAAAAAAAACGAAATAAAAATAAAAATTATTTAGGAATATAAATGCTTTATATTCCTGAGTTGACTTAAAATACATTTCCTAAAAAAAACAAAAACCTTTCAATAATTGTATCTAAAAAAAAAAAAAAATACTTGTAATTTATTGTAATTAATTTAAAAATAAAAATATATATATTAGCAAGAAAATTAAGTACAGCACCAAACGTTCGGGGGGAAAAGGAGTAGTGTCGCTAAACTCTGCAAAAAGCGGGAAAATCTGAGTTTCCAATCCTGATTGCAAGCAACTGATTATTAAACCTGACTGACTGAGAGGAAGGAAGAAGGAGGAGCTCGGCTTACAGCGAATCTGGTCAGCATGTAGGCTCCGGCTCCCATTCCTAATCCAATAACGCTCTTCAGCCTGTGTCACACAAACAGACATGGAAGCTGTTAGAACAGGTTGGAACAACAATCTTCCACTAGAACGTGACGAGGCGGCCATTTGAGAACGGGCAACTTTTTCTCGTACCCAAAATGCTTGAGGACCAGCGGGAGCGTCTCGGAGAGCTCATCCATGGACGGGTACTCGTATCTGGGATGGGAAAAAAAGAAATTAACACATTTTTATGCAATGTACTTATGATTAATTACTTGAAGAAATTTTAAATGAAAAAAATCCAATAAAATATTGTAAATTTAGATGTTAATTTTAAAAAGACAACTTATTTTTTCAGAATTAAACAAAAATAGTAAAAGGCATATCTCGTATCTGGGATGGAAAACAGGAAATGAACACATTTTTTTGCAATCAGAATCAGAAATACTTTATCAATGTACTTATGATTGATTACTTGAAGAAATTTAAAATGAAAAAAATCCAATAAAATATTGTAAATTTAGATTTTTATTTTAGAAATACAACTTATTTTTTCTGAATCAAACAAAAATAGTAAAAGGCATATCTCGTATCTGGGATGGAAAACAGGAAATTAACACATTTTTGTGCAATGTACTAACAATAAATTAATTAAAGACACATAAAATAAAAAAATATCTAATAACATTTTGTAAATTAAGATTTTAATTTTAAAAATACATCTTATTATTTCAGAATCAAACAAAAATAGTAAAAGGCATATCTCACACCTGGGATGGAAAAAAGAAAATGCAAATGTACTTGTGATTAATTACTTGAAGACATTTAAAATAAAAAAAGTCCAATAAAATATTGTTAATTTAGATTTTAATTTTAGAAAAATAACTTATTTTTTCAGACTTAAACAAAAATATCAAAAGGCATACCTCGTATCTGGGATGGAAAAAAGGAAATGAACACATTTTTGTGCAATGTACTTATGATTAATTACTTGAAGAAATGTTGAATTAAAAAAATTGAATAAACTTGTGAAAATTTTGATTTTGATTTTAAAAATACAACTTATTTCTTTTGAATTAAACAAAAATAGCAAAAGGCACATCTCGTATCTACGAGGGAAAACAGGATATTAGCACATGTACTGATGATGACTTAATGAAAGACACTTACAATTACAATTACAATTTTAAATTTTACAAATGCAGCGTATTCTTTCTGAATTAAAAATAAAATAGTAAAAGGTGTATCTCGTATCTTGGATGGAAAACAGCAAATGAACACATTTTTGTGCAATGCACTAACAATAAATTAATTAAAGACACATAAAATATAAAAAATCTAATAAAATATTGTAAATTTAGATTTTAATTTTAGAAATACCGGTACAACTTATTTTTTCAGAATGAATAAAATAGTAAAAGGTGTATCTCCTATCTGGGATAAGAAACAGCTAATGAAAACAATTTTGTACAATGTACGAATAATTTTTTTAAGAAACTTAAAATGCAAAAATCGAATAAATATTGTAAATTAAGATTTTAATTTTAGAAATATTGTTTATTTTTTCTTAACTAAACAAAATATCACCTGTCTGGGATGACAAATGGCAAATGAACATATTTTCGGGCAATGTACTAATAATTAATTAATTGTAGAAACGTGAAACAAAATAATTTAATAAAATGTTGAAAATTAAGATTTTATTTTAGAAATAGAATTTAATTTTTCTGAAATAAACAAAAGTATTAAAAGGCACCCCACTTGTACAAACAACAAAACAGGTCGACTTAAAGAACATCCACGCTGATCTACCTGCTGCTTCAAAAGTCACAAACACGTGTGTGTGTGTGTGTGTGTGTGTGTGTGTGTGTGTGTGTGTGTGTGTGTGTGTGTGTGTGTGTGTGTGTGTGTGAGTGTGTGTGGCTCACCCAGTGGAAAAGGTGTTAGCTCCCTCGTGCTGCCCGAGGGCGTCCACGTGACACACGGCAAAGTGATGCAGGATCTCGGTCATGTCCTCATGGGTGAAGAGTGAGTCCCAGCAAGTTTTGTCTAGAGGAAGAGGAAGAGGATGAAGAAGAGGAAGAGGAGAGGCGTTGGCTAGCGACAGATGACCTCGTATAGGCACAGGTACAGGTGCATAGTCACAATCAGCTATACATACAGGAGTTGTCATGGAAACTGCGATACAACACAAGCTGTAGGCAATTTGAGGGGGAAAGTGGGCAGGGCTTACAGTTCAGTCCAATGTCATGGAAGGTGAGGATGACGGGTCGCTCCCCCTTGGGCACCCCCTTCATCGTACAGTGGAGTCTTCCATAGGGGGTCTCCACATCGTGCTCCTGCACACACACAATCACACTCTTTTTTACTGAAAAACATCTTTCACTGCTTTTTTAATGTTTATTCAGATTTTGATCAAACATAGCCAAATTATGAATACAATAAAATTATAATGCTAATTTTGGATTGGTATATATTTTTTGTTAATTCAATTTTCTATTATTTACGTATACAATTAGTTTTTATTTGTAGCATTTTACGGTAATATAGAATTGAATTAGTTAGTTAATGTAGTAATTTTTTAGAAAAATCATAAGAATAAAATGTGTATTTAATCTTTTTTTAATTTTTATTAAATACGTCGCAATACATGTTTAAAATACTTTTAAATAAATGTAATAAAACAAATGAATTGTAAAAAATGCACAAGTAAAAAATGTAATAAAATGTTATTTCCAATTTCCACAAATGTTGAATTGGTTTATTTTAAGAAATGTAGTTAAACATTTATAGAAATGTGTATTTAATATGTTTTATTATTTAATTTAAAATACAAAGTAAAAATACTTTAAATAAATTTAAGAAAAAAAAGTTGGTGCTTTAACCCCCCCCCCAAAAAAATAATAATAATACAAATAATATTCATACAATGAATAGTGTGTTTCTCCAAATGTGTTGATTTTCTTGATCCTTGGATGTAACACCAGAAAACTGGACATGCGCGCAAATAACAATAATTAACGTTTAATTAGCAGGCAAACTGTTATTTCCAACTTCCTAATTTGTTGAAACGGTTTAATTTAATAAATGTAGGTAATTTTAGGGGGAATTTTTTAAATAAAAAGTGTATTTGATATATTTTCTCTTTTTAAAATAATTTAACTTAAAACACCATTTAAAAAAATAGTTAATACATGAAAACAAATGTTGGTACTTTAAACAAAAATACATGAATAAATTGTAAAAAAAAAAAAAAAATTAAAACAATACATTTTTCTCCAAATCTTAAAATGTTTTTATCCTTAGTTGTAAAAAAAAAATCAGAAAACTGGACATTCGTGCAACTAACGATAATTAATGTTTAATTAGCAGGCAAACTGTTATTTCCAACACCCTCATTTGTTGAAACGGTTTAGTTTAGTAAATGTAGTTCATTTTTTGGATAATTTTAGAAATAAGAGTTTAATTTTATTTTTATTTTTAAAATAATTTGACTTAAAACACGTTGTTAAAAAATAATTAATACAAGAAAACAAATGTTGGTACTTTAAACCAAAAATAAATGTAAAAAAAATAAAAATAAAATGTTCTCCAAATCTTAAATAAATTTTATCCTTGGATGTAAAACCAGAATTGCAAATAACGATAATTAAATTAAATTAAAAATAATTAATACAAGAAAACAAATAAATAAAATAAATAAATAAATACATTTAAAAAAAAAGAAGAAATGTATGGGAATAAAATAAATTAAACAAAAAAATTATACTATTAATAAATATTTCTCCAAATCTTTTTTATTATCCTTGGATGCAAAATCAGAAAACTGGACATGTGTGCAAATAACAATAATTAACGTTTAATTAGTGGGCCAACTGTTATTTCCAAATTCCTCATTTGTTGAAACGGTTTGCTTTAGTAAATGTAGTATATGTTTTGGAGAATTTTAGAAATAAGTGTATTTAATTTCTTTTTTCTTTTTTTAAATAATTTAACTTAAAACACAATGTTAAAAAACATTAATAGAAGAAAACAAATGTTGGTACTTTAAACCCAAAAAATATATATAAATGTAAAACAACAACAAAAATACAAATAATACATTTTTCTCCAAATATAATTTTTTTTAATCTTTGGATGTAAAACCAAAAAAACTGGATATGCGTGCAAATAATGATAATTAAATTAAAAATAATTAATACAAGAAAACACATGTTGGTACTTTAAAACAAAACTAAATTAATCAATTGTAAAAAAAAAAAAAGGAAATAATACAAATAATACATTTTTCTCCAAATCTTAAACATTTTCTATCCCTGGAAGTAAAATCAGAAAACTGAACGTGCGTGCTTTTTCAGTGAACAAACACCACAACAAATAACGATAATTAACGCCTGTAATTAGCTGGCTAACTGTTATTTCCTACGTCCTCATTTGTTCAAACAGTTTAATTTAGTAAATGTAGTTATTTTTTGGAGAAATATCGAAATAAAAAGTGTATTTCATAATTGTTTTCTTTTTAAAATAATTTAACTTAACACCATTTTTTAAAAATACTTTAAAAAAAACAAATGTCGGTAAAATAAATAAATAAATTGTAAAAAAAAAAAAAAACTGAGAATAAAATAAATGAAAGTAAAAAAATAATACAAATAATATTTTTTTTCCCAAATGTTTACATTGTTTTACCCTTGGATGTAAAATCAGAAAACTGGACATGCATGCTTTTTCAGTGAACAAACGCCACAACAAATAACGATAATAAACACCCGTAATTAGCTGGCTAACTGTTATTTCCTACGTCCTCATTTGTTCAAACAGTTTAATTTAGTAAATGTAGTTATTTTTTGGAGAAATATCGAAATAAAGTGTATTTCATAATTGTTTTCTTTTTAAAATAATTTAACTTAACACCATTTTTTTTAAATACTTAAAAAAAACAAATGTCGGTAAAATAAATAAATAAATTATAAAAAAAAAAAAACTGAGAATAAAATAAATGAAAGTAAAAAATAATACAAAGAATTTTTTTTTTCCAAATGTTTACATTGTTTTACCCTTGGATGTAAAATCAGAAAACTGAACATGCGTGCTTTTTCAGTGACAAATAACGATAATTAACGCCCGTAATTAGGTGGCTAACTGTTATTTCCTACGTCCTCATTCGTTCAAACAGATTAATTTAGTAAATGTAGTTATTTTTTGGAGAAATATCGAAATAAAAAGGGTATTTTATAATTGTTTTTGTTTTTTTTAAATAATTTAACTTAACACCATTTTTTTCAAAAATACTTAAAAAAAACAAATGTCGGTAAAATAAATAAATTGTAAAAACAAAATATGAATAAAAAAAAGCTGTGAGAATAAAATAAATGAAAGTAAAAAATAATACAAATAATAAATGTTTCTCCAAATGTTTACATTGTTTTACCCTTGGATGTAAAATCAGAAAACTGCACATGCGTGCTTTTTCAGTGACAAATAACAATAATTAACGCCCGTAATTAGCTGGCTAACTGTTATTTTCTACTTCCTCATTTGTTCAAACAGTTTAATTTAGTAAATGTACTTATTTTTGGGAGAAATATCGAAATAAAAAGTGTATTTAATAATTGTTTTCTTTTTAAAATAATTTAACTTAACACCATTTTTTTTAAATACTTAAAAAAACAAATGTCGGTAAAATAAATAAATAAATTGTAAAAAAAAAAAAAAAAAAAAAAAAAGCTGTGCGAATAAAATAAATGAAAGTAAAAATTAATACAAATAATAAATGTTTCTCCAAATGTTTACATTGTTTTACCCTTGGATGTAAAATCAGAAAACTGCACATGCGTGCTTTTTCAGTGACAAATAACGATAATTAACGCCTGTAATTAGCGCGCCAACTGTTATTTCCTACGTCCTCATTTGTTCAAACAGATTAATTCAGTAAATGTAGTTATTTTTTTGGAGAAATATCGAAATAAAAAGTGTATTTCATAATTGTTTTCTTTTTAAAATTATTTAACTTAACCCCATTTTTTTTTTAAATACTTAAAAAAAATGTCGGTAAAATAAATAAATTAATTGTAAAAAAAAACACACAAAAAAACCTGTGAGAATAAAATAAATGAAAGTAAAAAATAATACTAATAATGAATGTTTCTCCAAATGTTTACATTGTTTTACACTTGGATGTATAATCAGAAAACTGGACATGCGTGCTTTTTCAGTGACAAATAACGATAATTAACGCCCGTAATTAGCTGGCTAACTGTTATTTTCTACTTCCTCATTTGTTCAAACAGTTTAATTTAGTAAATGTACTTATTTTTGGGAGAAATATCGAAATAAAAAGTGTATTTAATAATTGTTTTCTTTTTAAAATAATTTAACTTAACACCATTTTTTTTAAATACTTAAAAAAAAACAAATGTTGGTAAAATAAATAAATTGTAAAAAAAAAAAAAAGACTAAAAAAAAGCTGTGAGAATAAAATAAATGAAAGTAAAAAATAATACAAATAATAAATGTTTCTCCAAATGTTTACATTGTTTTACCCTTGGATGTAAAATCAGAAAACTGCACATGCGTGCTTTTTCAGTGACAAATAATGATAATCAACGCCCGTAATTAGCGCGCCAACTGTTATTTTCTACTTCCTCAAGTACTTCTGCGTAGCGACTGTAACCGACGTTCTCCCAGTGAATACCGAAACTCTGATTACAAAAATCCACCAGTAAATAAATCCCTGAAAGTGACTCACGGCAACTTCGATCTCGGCCACTATCATCTCCACGTCGGAATCCTCCAGGACCATGATTGCGGGGGTCAAAATGAAAAAAAAAACTGACTGTAAAGTCGTGAGGGTCCGAAATGCTCCTGCTGTCGGCGCCCGGCGCCTTTATAGACCTGGCCTAAGCCGCTGACCTCCCATGATGCTTTGCAGCCTGGTCAAAACAAGCTAATTCCAGATGGAGAGATCCCTAAATTGGATCAGGCTGGAGGGTCTGCAGCAGAATAGTCTCCGGGCAAAAACGTGCCGCTGCGGTTGACATTCCATAAACGGCCCACTTGTGTTGACTCAGGTGTGGAATGTGCTTGGCAAGGTGCGACCTTCTTTTTTTTGGGGCTTTTTGTCAGACTGAAGGTGGGCTTCAGTAGATCACGGGTGCCCACACTTATTCTGCAGGCCACTTTTTAAATGACCAAGTGGAGGTGATCTACCTCATTCATATATAGCCCATCCATCCATTTTCTGGAGCCTATCTCAGCTGCATTCGGACGGAAGGCGGTGTACACCCTGGACAAGTCGCCACCTCATCACAGGGCCAACACAGATAGACAGACAATATTCACACTTACATTCACACTCTAGTGCCAATTTAGTGTCTGTCTGCAAAGTTATTTGGGTAAACACTCCATTTCTGTCTAAATAGCTTGGGTCAAGTTCCACATTTACAGCGTTAGTCACTTCCACTTTATTCTCTCAGCGTCTGTCTGCTCCACCGTCTCACCCTTCCTTGACGCTCGCTTCTAGAAGCAGTAGTTCGTCCTCCGTATACTCATCTTCAAAAAGATAAGGTAGTGAATCCTCACTTGTACAAAAAGCTCTCATTAGCTAACCAACTAATGGAAAATCATGGAGGTCGAAGGAACTGCCCAAGGAACTCAGACGGAATTCTGGCAAGGCACAGACCAGGCCAAGGTTACAAAATAATTTCTGCACACTGCAAAAAGTCAAGTGTTCAAAAACAAGAAAAAAAATATACAAAAATGAGGGGTATTTTACTTGAACTAAGCAAAATTATCTGCCAATAGAACAAACAAATTTGGCTTGTCAAGACTTTCCAAAACAAGTAAAATTAGCTAACCTCAATGAACCCAAAAATACCTTAAAATAAGTATATTCTCACTAATAACAACTGTACTACTATATGAGTACGTATTTTCTATTGTTTCATTGAAAATAAAACAGCAAAGTCCATTTGGCCGTCATCCGTTTTAAGCTGTAATATCTTACTGAGATCATTTAGGAGCAAAACCCTTAAAACAAGTAAAACACTCTAACATAAAATCTGCTTAGTGAGAAGAATGATCTTATCAGACAAAAAATAAGCAAATATCGCCCTTATTTGAGATATTTCATCTTACTTAGATTTCACTTTTTGCAGTGCAGGGCCTCCATAATCCTTATACATCATTTATATTTATGAAAAAGAGATGTTAACAAGTTAAAGCTTGTGTACGCCAGCTTTCTGAGACTCTTATTTTGTTAACGCAGGCAGGATGAAGCAGGGCTTTTATTGTGAAGACAGGAACTGTGCAGTCGGTCTTTAGAATTTTTGACGGGAGGTACGGTTGAAATAAAAAGTGTATATCGCCTTCCTGTCGGTCGTTTTTTCTTAATAATGATCTGGCAGCAGCCAGCGACATCTCACAAGACCCTCGGGTGCCGTGAATGTCAATCAAGTGACCAAGAGTGACGTCTTGGTGAAGATCGCAAATGTGGAGTGAAGGAAGCAGGGAAAGAAGGAAAGAAGTCAGAAAGAAGGCAGGGAAGGAAGAAAGAGAGTAGGAAAAACAAGACGCAAAGAAGGAAGGAGGGAAAGAAGGAAGGACAGAAAGGGAAGACGGAATCAAAGAAGGAAGTAAGGAAAAAGGAAGAAAAGAGGGGGGAAGGAAGGAAAGAAGGAAGAGGATAGGAAAGGAAAGTGAGGAAGGAAGAAGGAAAGGAAGCAAAGACGTAAGGACGAAAGGGAGGATGGAAGCAAAGAAGGAAGAAAAGGAGGAAAGGAAAGAAATAAGCAAGGAAGCAGGGAATGAATGACAGAAGGATGCAAAGAAATAAAAAAGGAAGGAAGGATGGAAGGAAAGATCTAAGGAAGCGAGGAAGAGTGACGGAAGGAAAGAAGGAAGGGGAGAGGAAGGGAAAGTGAGGAAGGAAGGAAAAAAGGAAGGAGGAAAGGAAGCAAAGAAGCAATGGCGAAGGGGAGGAAGGAAGCAAAGAAGGAAGAAAGGAAGCAAAGAAGGAAGAAAAGGAGGCAAGGAAGGAAAGAAGCAAGGAAACGGGGAAAGAATGAAAGAAGGAAGCAAGGGAATAAGAAAGGGACAAAGAAAAGAATCAAGCAAGGAAAAAAGAAGCAAAGAGGAGGGAAGGAAGGTGGTAAGGAAGGAAATAAGCAAGGAAGGAGGAAAGTATTGAAAGAAGGAAGCAAGGAAATAAGCAAGGCAGGAAGAAAGGAACAAAAGAAAAGAAGTAAGCAAGGAATTGAGGATGAAAGAAGGCAAGGTTGTAAGAAAGGCAAGAAGCATGGAAGGAAGGGAAACACAAAGAAAGTAAGCAAGGAAGGAAGGAAAGAAGAAGAAAGGAAGGAAGGTAGAAAGGAAGCAAGGAAGGAAGGTAACAAGGTGCAACATGCAGTAATTAAATCATCATTTAAGAGTAGGACAAAATTGTTTGATTTATTTTATGTCCGAGAGGATAAAGTCTCTGTTCATAATAATACTAATAATAATAATAATAGTAATAATAATAATAATAATAATAGTAATAATAATAATCATCATCATCATAATAATAATAATCATAAATATTCACACTATTAACAATATTTGTTTGTGTTACATTTACCCACTCGTGTTTGTGTGTTGTTGGTACTGCTATACAAGCTGCACACTGACTACTCTAAAGTCTCTTGTATTGTAGCTGTGACAAAGTAGAATGTCAGTCAAATGATTATTAATAATCATCATCATAATTAATAAGCGGTAGAAAATGGATGGATGGATGGATAATTAGACATAATTAGCCCAGCCCGTTTCCCTCCTAATGACATCGTGCGGATGCTCGCTGCCAGATGTGCTGCCAGATGTGACTCTTTCACACCAGCAGGTGGCACCAGTGCTGCAGAGTGAGTCAAGTGACACAGGTGTGTGCATGTACCTTAACAACCAGATGCAGCACAGCTTCTCTCAGGCCCTGCAACACAAGCACACCATTAACACGCTAAAAGAGGCTAAGCTAAAATGCTCACAGAAGGAATAAACAGGAAATGAACACATTTTTGTGCAAAAATCTAATAAAATATTGTAAATTTAGAGGTACAACTTATTTTTTCAGAATTAAACCAAAATTGTAAAAGGCATATCTCGTATCTGGGATGGAAAAAAAGAAATGAACACATTTTTGTGCAATGTACTAACAATACATTTATTAAAGACACATAAAATAAAATAAAAATCTAATAAAATATTGTAAATTAAGATATTATTTTACAAATACATCTTATTATTTCTGAATTTAAAAAAAATAGTAGAATCGTGTATCTTTTATCGCAGATGGAAAAAGGGAAATGAACAGATTTGTGTGCAATGTACTTATGATTAAAAACTGGAAGAAATCAAAATAAAAAAATCTAATAAAATATTGTAAATTTTGATTTTAATTTTAGGAGGTACAACTTATTTTTTTTAAAATAAAACCAAAATAGTAAAAGGCATATCTCGTATCTGGGATGGAAAAAAAGAAATGAACACATTTTTGTGCAATGTACTAACAATACATTTATTAAAGACACATAAAATAAAATAAAATCTAATAAAATATTGTAAATTAAGATATTATTTTACAAATACATCTTATTATTTCTGAATTAAAAAAATAGTAAAAGGTGTATCTTGTATCTCAGATGGAAAAAAGGAAATTAACAGATTTGTTTGCAATGTACTTATGATTAAATACTGGAAGAAATTTAAAATTAAAAAAATCTAATAAAATATTTTACATTTAGATTTTAATTTTAGGAGGTACAACTTATTTTTTCGGAATTAAACCAAAATAGTAAAAGGCATATCTCGTATCTGGGATGGAAAAAAAGAAATGAACACATCTTTGTGCAATGTACTGATACTACATTTATTAAAGACACATAAAATAAATAAAAATAAAATAAAATATTGTAAATTAAGATATTATTTTACAAATACATTTAATATTCCTGAATAATAAAAATAGTAAAAGGTGTATCTTGTATCTCAGATGGAAAAAAGGAAATGAACAGATATTTGTGCAATGTACTTATGATTAAATACTGGAAGAAATTTAAAATACAATAAAAATCTAATAAAATATTGCAAATTTAAATTTAAATTTTAGAGGTACAATTTATTTTTTCGGGATTAAACCAAAATAGTAAAAGGCATATCTCGTATCTGGGATGAAAAAAAGAAATGAACACATTTTTGTGCAATGTACTAACAATACATTTATTAAAGACATATAAAATTAAAAAAAAAATCTAATAAAATATTGTAAATAAAGATATTATTTTACAAATACATCTTAGTATTTCTGAATTAAAAAAATAGTAAAAGGTGTATCTTGTATCTCAGATGGAAAAAAGGAAATGAACAGATTTTTGTGCAATGTACTTATGATTAAATACTGGAAAAATTTAAAATGTAAAAAAATCTAATACAATATTGTAAATTTAGATTTTAATTTTAGGAGGTACAATTTATTTTTTTTGGAATTAAACCAAAATAGTAAAAGGTATATCTTGCATCTGGGATGGGGAATAAAAGAAATGAACACATTTTTGTGCAACTAATTTATTCAATTTACTAATAATCATCATTGTCATTTAGACATAA
Source organism: Nerophis lumbriciformis (assembly GCF_033978685.3). Classification (NCBI taxonomy): domain Eukaryota; kingdom Metazoa; phylum Chordata; class Actinopteri; order Syngnathiformes; family Syngnathidae; genus Nerophis; species Nerophis lumbriciformis. The sequence goes on along the minus strand of NC_084584.2, from coordinate 10,126,530 downwards.
TTAGGAATAAGAATCGATAATTGGATTCAAAAACATTGTTATAAAATGTCCCCTAGTGGCTGTGATCAGTACAGCTGATTGGTGGACGCCAGGGAAGTGCTATGATCTTCTGGTGACGCCGGGAATTTTACACATAATTCAACAAATCATATAAAAACAAATTGTTATTAGTTTTGACTGTCAAAAAGATTTCCTTTTTTTCGTATATTAATTTATTTACCACATTATATCGTATTGCAGTCATTTTTTTCTAAATATATTTTGTATTTTATTATTTTCATTTTGCATGGCAGGTTTTTAACGTCGTACAAATTATTACATATCATACGAAATCAGAAATGCGCATGAATTTATTATGACATATTGTACGATTATAACGTATTTGTCTGTATTCTTGGAATAAATGCGCTGTTGGAAAACATTGAATTGAATTAGCTTAATAAAATAATGTAATAAAATTGACATACAATGCAAATTTAAAAATGAAATGACAAAATAAATAAATACATATTTTGTCCATTTTATTTACCGTATTTTCCGCACTATAAGGCGCACCTAAAAACCACAAATTTTCTCAAAAGCTAACAGTGCGCCTTATAACCCGGTGCGCTTTATTACGATTCATTTTCATAAAGTTTAGGTCTCGCAACTTCGGTAAACAGCCGCCATCTTTTTTCCCCGTAGAAGAAGCGCGCGGTGCATGCTGGGATATGTGACGTTTCATTTCCATTTGTGTGTTTATGTAAAGACCCCAAATGGCTCCTATTAAGTGTGTTGTCTGTCTAATTATAAATAATGCAGACGAGGCGTGTTAACTGAGTTCTCAACGTTTTCTCACAGCGTGCTCATAACCACATTCGAACTCCCAGCATACAACATCGCTTCTCAGGGCTACTGCGCATGCTCGTAACTATCGTTGCATGCTGGGTAGTGTAGTTGTTATATTTGCTAGCTCATAACAGCACATTGAGAGACACGCTTAATTCAATACTCGCCGTCATTCCGGGTGGATTGACAAAAGACCTCCAGCCGCTAGATATTGGTGTCAACAGGGCATTCGAAGCTAGACTGCTAACTGCGTGGGAACTTCTCAGGGCTACCGCGCATGCTTGTAACTATCGTTGCATGCTGGGTAGTGTAGTTGTTATATTTGCTAGCTCATAACAGCACATTGAGAGACACGCTGACACGCTTAATTCAATACTCGCCGTCATTCCGGGTGGATTGACAAAAGACCTCCAGCCGCTAGATATTGGTGTCAACAGGGCATTCGAAGCTAGACTGCTAACTGCGTGGGAACTTCTCAGGGCTACCGCGCATGCTCGTAACTATCGTTGCATGCTGGGTAGTGTAGTTGTTATATTTGCTAGCTCATAACAGCACATTGAGAGACACGCTTAATTCAATACTCGCCGTCATTCCGGGTGGATTGACAAAAGACCTCCAGCCGCTAGATATTGGTGTCAACAGGGCATTCGAAGCTAGACTGCTAACTGCGTGGGAACAATGGAAGACAGAAGGCGAACACACCTTCACTAAGACGAGGAGGCAGCGCCAGACGACGCCAACATCTGCCAGTGGATCGTAAATTTGCCCAACTTTTCACTTCGGACACCGAAGACGAAGGATTTACGAATGAAGAATAACTTCAGAAAGTAAGCGCTATGTTTATTTTGTGTGTTGTGACATTAACGTTCGAGCAACATTATGTTGCTATTGCGCTGCACTATTTTGAATTTTACTATGTTTGTGATTGCACATTTGCGTACATTTTGGGAGTGAACAGAGTTGTTAGAACGCTGGTTTTTAATATATTATTAAAGTTTGACTGACCTATCTGACTGTTTTTTTGACATTCCCTTTAGCGCAGCGTAGGCGCGGCTTATAGTCCGGGGCGGCTTATTGGTGGACAAAATTATGAAATATGTAAATCATAGAAGGTGCGGCTAATAATCCGGTGCGCCTTATAGTGCGGAAAATACGGTATATTCTTTTTTTGTTTTTTTGAGCGGTTTATGAGTGTGTATTGTATTATTTCATTATGAGGTTTTTTTTCTAAAATAATAGCCACTGGTTGGCCGTGATAGTTCCTTGCTAACAGTGCTAGCGGTGCTAACAGTGCTAAGAATGCTAACAGTGCTAGCGATGCTAACAGTGCTAGCGAGTCGTACCGGCAGTTCCTTGTCCACCAGCAGATGTTTGGATTCAGCAACCTGGATGTCCTCCATGTCGGTGGGCTGCACCAGCTGCTGGGACAAACAGTAAATGAGCTTGTTAGCTGTAGTGGAGGAATGACAGAAGACGTTCACGTTGTGTGTTGAACTGTGAAAGACCACACCAGTCACGGCGCACCCAAACCAGTCATCAGCAGCAAAGCTTTGTGGGTAATTTCATCTCAACATGTCTTTTCAGGCCTGCTGCTTTCATTGTCTCCTTGTTCTTCCCATAAATGTTTGTTTTTAGCTCCCGTTCATACTTGTTGTGTAGAAGTATGATGGCCGACTCTCAAGACAACTGTTGTGTTAGCTTTTTGTTGCTAGCGCTTGCGACTTGTTTGCTAGTTAGCTACTTGTTGCGTAAACAAGACATTTACTACTTATTGTAAAAGGTAACTACTCTGTTTGCTACTTTTTGTTGCTAACGCTTGCTACTTATTTGCTAGTTAGCTACTTGTTGCGTAAACAAGACATTTACTACTTATTGTAAAAGGTACCTACTCTGTTTGTTACTTTTTGTTGCTAACGCTTGCTACTTGTTTGCTAGTTAGCTACTTGTTGCGTAAACAAGACATTTACTACTTATTGTAAAAGGTAACTACTCTGTTTACTACTTTTTGTTGCTAACGCTTGCTACTTGTTTGCTAGTCAGCTTCTTGTTGCGTAAACAAGACATTTACTACTTATTGTAAAAGGTAACTACTCTGTTTACTACTTTTTGTTGCTAACGCTTGCTACTTGTTTGCTAGTCAGCTTCTTGTTGCGTAAACAAGACATTTACTACTTATTGTAAAAGGTACCTACTCTGTTTGCTACATTTTGTTGCTAACACTTGCTACTTGTTTGCCAGTTAGTTACTTGTTGCATAAACAAAACATTTACTACTTATTGTAAAAGGTACCTACCGTACTCATTTTGCTACTTTTTGTTGCTAACGCTTGCTACTTGTTTGCTAGTTAGCTACTTGTTGCGTAAACAAGACATTTACTACTTATTGTAAAAGGTACCTACTCTGTTTGCTACTTTTTGTTGCTAACGCTTGCTACTTGTTTGCTAGTTAGCTACTTGTTGCGTAAACAACACATTTACTACTTATTGTAAAAGGTAACTACTCTGTTTGCTACTTTTTGTTGCTAACGCTTGCTACTTATTTGCTAGTTAGCTACTTGTTGCGTAAACAAGACATTTACTACTTATTGTAAAAGGTACCTACTCTGTTTGCTACTTTTTGTTGCTAACGCTTGCTACTTGTTTGCTAGTTAGCTACTTGTTGCGTAAACAAGACATTTACTACTTATTGTAAAAGGTAACTACTCTGTTTACTACTTTTTGTTGCTAACGCTTGCTACTTGTTTGCTAGTCAGCTTCTTGTTGCGTAAACAAGACATTTACTACTTATTGTAAAAGGTAACTACTCTGTTTACTACTTTTTGTTGCTAACGCTTGCTACTTGTTTGCTAGTCAGCTTCTTGTTGCGTAAACAAGACATTTACTACTTATTGTAAAAGGTACCTACTCTGTTTGCTACATTTTGTTGCTAACACTTGCTACTTGTTTGCCAGTTAGCTATTTGTTGCATAAACAACACATTTACTACTCTGTTTGCTACTTTTGGTTTATGCAAAGTTAGCTTTTTGTTGCTTATACTTATTTGTTTGCTAGTTAGCTACTTGTCTCCACAACGTTAGCTTTTTGTTGCTTATGCTTGCTACTTTTCCGTAGCTGACTACTTGTTGTTTCTTGTCTCCACAAAGTTTGCTTTTTGTAGCATAAATAATAGATTTTTTAAACCTATTTGCTACTTTTTGTCTCTACAAAGTTAGCTTTTTATTGCTTATGCTTGCTTCTTGTTTGCTAGTTAGCTACTTGTTGCGTAAACAACACATTTACTACTTATTGTAAAAGGTAACTACTTTGTTTGCTACTTTTTGTTTCTGCAAAGTTAGCGTTTCGTTGCTTATGCTTGCTACTTGTTTGCTAGTCAGCTACTTTTCTCCACCATGTTAGCTTTTTGTTGCTTATGCTTGCTACTTGTAGCTATTAAAGATGTGTTAAGCTGTTTGCTACTTTTTGTCTCCATAAAGTTGGCTTTTTGTTGCTTATACCTGTTTGCTAGTTAGTTACTTGTCTCCACAACATTAGCGTTTTGTTGCTTATGCTTGCTACTTTTTCCCTAGCTGACTACTTGTTGTTTCTTGTCTCCACAAAGTTTGCTTTTTGTAGCATAAATTATATATATTTTTAAACTGTTTGCTACTTTTTGTTTCTACAAAGTTAGCTTTTCATGGCTTATGCTTGCTTCTTGTTTCAAATGTGTTGATTTTATTTGATCCTTAGGTATAAAACCAGAAAATTGGACAAACTTGCTTTTTCAGTGAACAAAAGCGACAATACATAATGTTAATTAATGAGCATAATTAGCGGCCCAACTGTTATTTCCTACTTCCTCAATTGTTGAAACAGTTTAGTTCAGTAAATGTTTTTTCTTTGGCGACATACAAATTACAGAAATAAATAGTGAATTTAAAATATTTTTTTAAATGATTTTTTTAACTCAAAATACAGAAAAAAAAAACCTTTGAAAATAAATTCAAGAAAACAAATATTGGTACCTTTAACCAAAAATATAAATAAATACAACTAAAAAATTAACAAAATAATAAACATACAATGAAGAGCAGGTATCTCCAAATTTGTTGATTTTATTGATCGTCAAATGTAAAACCAAAACATTTTGCTTTTTCTCTGTTTTTGCGGATATTTTTCTGTTTTTGTGGCATTTCTCAGTTTTTAAAGCTTTTTCTGTTTTCTGTTACTCTTTATGTTTTTGCTACTTTTTCTACACTTTTGCTACTTTCTACTCTCTGTTTTTACAGTTATTTCTCTGTGTTCTATGCTTTTTCCGTTTTTGGAACTTTTTCTAAACTTTTGCTACTTTATCTGTTTTTGATATTACTTCCCTGTTTTTAATGCTTTTTCCGTTTTTGATGATTTTGTATGTTTTTTAGCCACTTTTTCTGTTTTTGTTACTTTTTCTACACTTTTTCTCTGTTGTTTATGGTTTTTCCGTTTTTGATGATTTGTTGTATGTTTTTGTTACCTTTTCTACTATTTCTGTTTTGTTACTTTTTCTACACTTTTGCTACTTTTTCTGTTTTTGCTGCTTTTTCGGTTTATTGTTACTTTTTGTGAATGTTTCAGTTTTTGCTGATTTTTCTGTTTTGCCACTTTCTGTTTTTCCTACTTTTTCTATGTTTTTGCTACTTTTTCTACACTGTTGCTACCTTTCCGTGTTTGCTACTTTTATGCTTTTGCTTTTTTTTCTGTTTTGCTACTTTTTCATTTTTTTCCATTTTTTGCTACTTTTTAATGTTTTGCTACATTTTCTTTGTTTTTGCTACTATTGCTGTCACTGTTTGCTACTTATACATATAATGTTCAATACATTTTGTTACATGCGTCAACTAAAGTACGCGCTTCCTATTTGTGTACTTGGCTATAAATTGTGTGCTACTTTTTGCGCCGACCATTTCTCCTGAACTGGTGGGTTCCCTCCGGGTACTCCGGCTTCCTCCCACCTCCAAAGACATGCACCTGGGGATAGGCTCCTCCCACCTCCAAAGACATGCACCTGGTAATAGGTTGATTGGCAACACTAAATGGTCCCTAGTGTGTGAATGTTGTCTGTTTATCTGTGTTGGCCCTGTGATGAGGTGGCCACTTGTCCAGGGTGTACGACGCCTTCCGCCCGGTTGTAGCTGAGATAGGCTTCAGCGCCCCCCGCAACCTCAAAAGGGACAAGCGGTAGAAAATGGATAGATGGATGGTTTTGTGCATACTACGCCAGCTACTTTTGTTGACACATTTGCTTGTTGTCTAGACGACGTGTGCTACTTTTTCTACACTTTTGCTACCTTTTACTCTGTTTTTGCTGCCATTTCTCTGTGAAGTTTGCTCTTTCCATTTTTGGTGCTTTTTTTGTTTTTGTTACTTTTTCTACACTTTTGCTACTTTTTTGTTTTTTTCTGTTTTTGTTACATTTTCTGTTTTTGCTACTTTTTCTGTTTTGGATACTTTTTTGTTTTGGATACTTTTTTGTTTTGGATACTTTTTCTACTCTTTTGCTACTTTTTCTGTTTTTTCACTTTTGATAATTTTGTGTGTGTTTGCTACCTTTTCAGTTTTTGTTACCTTTTCTGTTTTTGTTACTTTTTCTGTTTTTGCTACTTTTTTGTTTTGCCTACTTTTTCTACTCTTTTGCTACTTTATCTGAGGGTTACTGGTTCAATCCCCACCTTCTACCATCCTAGTGACGTCCGTTGTGTCCTTGAGCAAGACACTTCACCTTTGCTCCTGATGGGTCGTGGTTATGGCCTTGCATGGCAGCTCCCGCCATCAGTGTGTGAATGTGTGTGTGTGAATGGGTGAATGTGGAAATAGTGTCAAAGTGCTTTGAGTTCCTTAAAAAGGTAGAAAAGCACTATACAAGTACAACCCATTTACCATTTACTTTATCTGTTTTTGATACTATTTCTGTTTTTCTGATTTTGATAATTTTGTGTGTTTTTGCTACTTTTTCTGTTTTTGTTACTTTTTCCGTTTTTAATGATTTCTGATTGTTTTTGCTACTTTTTCTACACTTTTGCTACCATTTCTGTTTTTGGTTACTTTTTCTACACTTTTGCTTTTTGTCCTGTTTTGCTACTTTTTCTGTTTTTTCAATGTTTTGCTACTTTTTTTTAGTTTTTGTTTTTGCTACTTTTGCTGTCACTGTTTGCTACTTACACATACAACTTTGAATACATTTTGCTACATGCGTCGACTAAAGCGCGCGCTTCCTACTTGTGTACTTCGCCGTAAATTGTGTGCTACTTTTTGCGGCAACCATTTATCATGAACGTGTTTTGTCCATACTACGCCAGCTACTTGTGTTGACACATTTGCTCATTGTCTAGACGACGTGTGCTACTTTTTCTACACTTTTGCTACCTTTTACTCTCTGTTTTTGCTGCCATTTCTCTGTGGTATATGCCCTTTCCATTTTTGTTGCTTTTTCTGTTTTTGTTACTTTTTCTACACTTTTGCTACACTTTTCCTGTTTTTTCAGTTTTTGCTGCTTTTTCCTGTTTTTGTTACTGTTTCTGTTTTTGTTACTTTTTCTGTTTTGGCTACCTTTTCTACTCTTTTGCTACTTTATCTGTTTTTGATACTATTTCTGTTTTTCCGTTTTTGACAATTTTGTGTGTTTTTGCTACTTTTTCAGGTTGTTTTTTTTACTTATTTTGTTTTTGTTAATTTTTCTGTTTTTGTTAATTTTTCTGTTTTTGTTAATTTTTCTGTTTTGGCTACCTTTTCTACTCTTTTGCTACTTTATTAGTTTTTGATACTATTTCTGTTTTTCCGTTTTTAATAATTCTGTGTGTTTTTGCTACTTTTTCTACACCTTTTCTCTGTTTTTAAAAAAAATACTTTTTCCGTTTTTGTTGATTTTTTATTGTTTTTGCTACTTTTTCTAAACTTTTGCTACCATTTCTGTTTTTGGTTACTTTTTCTACACATTTTCTTTTTTCCTGTTTAGCTACTTTTTCAGTTTTTTCAATGTTTTGCTACTTTTTTTTAGTTTTTGCTACTTTTTCTATGTTTTTGCTACTTTTGCTGTCACTGTTTGCTACTTTTGCTGTCACTGTTTGCTACTTACACATACAACTCTGAATACATTTTGTTACATGCGTCAACTAAAGCGTGCGCGTCCTACTTGTGTACTTCGCCGTAAATTGTGTGCTACTTTTTGCGGCGACTATTTATCGTGAAGGTGTTTTGTGCATACCACGCCAGCTACTTGCGTTGACACATTTGCTGGTTGTTGTCTAGACGACGTGTGCTACTTCTTGTGCACAGGTGACATACCTGCGGTCGCAATCAGTCTCGCCTACAACCTTTGCCACAAATTGTGTGTTGGCGACAAGTGATCACTACTTGTTGTTGTTGTTGTGCAGACAACTACTGTTTGTCAGACTAACAGCAAGCGAGGCGTCTTGCATGGGAAGTGTTAAATTCTTTCAGCTATGATACGCCTTGAACACACACACACACACACAGTCAGACCGGCGTGATCCGGATCTGACAACAACGAGGAGTATCAAACAACACGTCCATTTTTTGGAAGTGGAGTTGGGAGGGGGGCTGGGGGGAGGGGGGGCTCTGCACTGCAGAATCTTTGTTGGAGGAAGAAGCGGCCCCCGTGTTGAGATTCCTCAGTCATGAGTCGAGGGAAGGAAGGAGGGCGGGGGGGGGGACGGGTTTTTGGACGCCCCGACCCGTTTTACATGCTAATCGCTAACATGGTTACTGGTGGGCGGGGCTTGATGCTCATCGTGCCAAAGTGCAACCTGGACGCTTAAAAAACAGGTAAAGAATGACCTGGGACTTTGCCGTCTTTGGCGACAGGAGACACGCGTCAAACCGGTCCGACGGCGCGTCTCCTGATTGATTTCTCTTTCTGTATTTTCTGCTCCGTGTTGGCAGGAGTCCGACCTGTTATGCAATCGGGGAGAGGAAACAGAGGGGGGAGGTTGGGGGGGGCAGATCCCAAAAAACTGCTGCCTTGCATAAAAACTAAGCCAGCATGATGGGAGTGTAAAGGCACGGCCTCTCGGAGAGACGCCGAGATTAGACCACACAGTCCGGTCCCGAATCGAGGCCGAGGCTAACATTTTAAATCCGGGCGCATCCATCTGCAGAAACAATGATTGCTTCCCTAATCTTTGGGAACCTGCTTAATCTGTCAAATCCGCCCCCCCTGCTTGTGAAATATCAGCCGAGCAGCAGGCTAAGCTGGCACAGACCTACATTTCCACACATCGCAATATAAGACGGGGTCAGGGTGGGGCGCGAGGGGGCGATTGACACCGGTTGTGGGGTTCGACGAGGGGCCCTGAAGGCACCGCCACGACCACCAGCGTGCTGAGATACAAACAAACCACAAATATGATGCAAAATATTGGGAATGATGCAACCATAGCGTCATGTGACTCCAAAAAAAATTTTTTATGGCAAACTTGGAAAAACCATAAGGTACATCAAATATTTAAGACATGATTTATATATTTTGTCATTTTTAGTCATAAATATCCATTTTTGCTTTTGACAGTATCAGCCAGAAAGTTAAGAAGCTATAATTAATTAGTTGATCAATAAGTTTTACGACCCAATGAAATTAACTAAAGTGCCTAAAACCCAGCTTGAAAATAAACTAAAAAAAAAAAAAAATACATAAAGTTGTTAACTTTAATTCAGATGTATTTGACGGTGCACGCCGAATAAACAGAAGTTAGGAGTCACAACAACAAAAAAAGTAAAAAAAAAAAAAAGTCTTACCTGCAGATTGCGCAATCAGAGTGACCCACGAGGGAACAAGTCCACCAGTTGAAGTGAATTTCTCTTCAACGAGGACGTTTGCACGCACGCAAAAAAAAAGTGCAGCTGTTTTGTTTACAACGTGGAGGGAGGAGGATGGACGAGGGAACTTTATAGAAAGGCTCCGGGAGGCCCCGCCCACTCCTCCCTGATTGGCTAACATCTGCCGCCGCGGCGCTGGTGCAATACCGCGCACAAAACATTCGGAACTTTCAATAAAAGCGGCGAAATAGTCCGACGTCTGCTGTGAAACGTGCACTTTTCACGCACACTTGAAGTGAAGTGAGCGCACGGCCGTGACAAAGCTCCTAAAAGGGGAGATTTGGCTCAATGACGCCATTAAGGTGCGGCCTTCACGGACCCCTTCAAGAAAGGAGGAAAAAGCAGCTCCCCTTTTCTGACTCGGCGTGAAACTGATTCTGTTTAACTCACGTCTACACTTTATTGCTTTATTTCCTTCTACATTTGTATATTGTTTGTTTATTTAGATTTACATCAAAGTTGTACTGTTTACATTTTAAGTCGGAAACTTAATACATCAGCAGGGGATCGAATATTAATTGTATTTTCATTATTTTTCAAGTTGTAATTTTTGTTTTTTTGTGTCTTCACTAAATGATTAGTAGAAACACATATTGCAGTAATATGAATTATTTAAATAATGTTGCACTGATATTTTTGTAACAAAAATATTTTATTTTCTTATTTTTAGGTTGTCTTAATCAAATTGTTAATGAAAATGTTATATTATATTATATATATATATATATATATATATATATATATATATATATATATATATATATATATATATATATATTATATTTTTCACACAAAAAAATTCATTAAGACAAGAACGCTAAAATTACAAAATAACTTAAAAATATCAGTTATAAAATGCATTCATATTATTTTATTTTTTTTTACTAATCATTGAAATAGGACACAGCCCCAACATAGAAAAAACAATATGTGACAGAAATATCAATTTAATATTAAATGATTCATTTGCAAATAATTAATGAAAATCTTATATTGATATTAAACAAATAAATAATAACTGAATTATATTTTTGACACTGAAATAATTTAGTTGTAATTTTTGTTTTTTGTGTCTTCACTAAATAATTAGTGGAAACCTATATTGCAGTAATATGAATTATTTAAATAATGTTGCACTGATATTTTTGTAACAAAAATATTTTATTTTCTTATTTTTGGGTTGTCTTAATCAAATGGTTAATGAAAATGTTATATTATATTTAATGAAAACAAAATGATATTTATAAGACTTAGTTGATTTTTTTTGGTCTTGTTGTCTTAATTAAATAATTAGTAGAAAAATACATCTTACAGTAATATCAATTATTTGTATATGATTAAACTGATATGATACCTTAATCATTTATTTCCTATGTTTGTGGGTTGTCTTAAATAATTAGTTTAAAAAAAAAATATATATATATATATATATATATATATATATATATATCAATACGAATTGATTATATAATATTAAACTGATATTTTTCACATTTATTAATTTATTTTATTATTTAAAAAAAAATTTTTGAATTAACTATTTAAATAGGACAACAACCCAAAACTTAGAAATTAAATTATAGAAGTGTCCAAAATATCAGTTTAATGATATATATATAATAAGTTATGTATGTTAATATACTTTTTATGAAAATATCTAAATAGGACAACAATCCCAAAACCTTGAAATTAAATGATAGAAGTTTCCAAAATATCAGTTTAATAATATTTAATGTATTCACATTACTGTAGTTTGCGTGTCAAAAATATCAGTTAAATAAGATATAGTAATTTAATTAAATTTGATCTTTTTTCACAAAAAAATCACTTCTATGTGTTATAGAATATGTAGATATTCTACGTATTTTTATATATATGTATTAATGAGTTATGTATGTTAATCTACTTTTTTATGAAATATTTAAATTGGACAACAATCCCAAAACCTTGAAATTAAATGATAGAAGTTTCCAAAATATCAGTTTAATAATATTTAATGTATTCACATTACTGTAGTTTGCGTGTCAAAAATATCAGTTAAATAAGATATAGTAATTTAATTTAATTTGATCTTTTTTCACAAAAAAATCACTTCTATGTGTTATAGAATATGTAGATATTCTACGTATTTTTATATATATTCATATATATGTATTAATGAGTTATGTATGTTAATCTACTTTTTTATGAAATATTTAAATTGGACAACAATCCCAAAACCTTGAAATTAAATGATAGAAGTGTCCAAAATATCAGTTTAATAATATTTAATGTATTCATATTACTGTAATTTACGTGTCAAAAATATCAGTTAAATAAGATATAATAATTCGATTTTATTTGATCTTTTTTTCCACACAAAAAAATCACTTATATGTGTTATATATATGTCTGGGAACATATATACATATATGTATATACGTATGTCTACGGATTTTTGGCCTAAATTAAGCATTTTCAAGCATAATTCAGAAACTATTAATTGTTTTTTAAATAAATGTGTATATAAATATTTTTAAATACAACATATCCAATTTAATTTATCTGCTTTATTATTTGTTTTATTTTCCCTGTATCACGTCTGAGCTGTTTTTAGTGCACACTTGTTTTTCTTAAAATGTTTCTTTTTAAACTGTGTCCAAAATATCAGTTTAATAATATGTTATTAAGTTATGTAGGTTAATATACTTGTTATGAGATATTTAAATAGGACAACAACCCAAAATCTTGAAATTAAATGAGTGTCCAAAATATCAGTTTAATAATCCATCCATACTGTAATTTGCATGTCAAAAATATTAGTTAAATAAGATATAATTATTTCATTTTATTTGATCTTTTTTCACACAAAAAATCCATTAAGACAAGAACAGTTATAAAATGTATTCATATTAGTATTTTTTTTTTTTTACTATTCATTGAAATAGGACACAGCCCCAACATAGAAAAAACAATACGTGACAAAAATATCAATTTAATATTATATGATTCATTTGCAAATAATTAATAAAAATCTTATACTGATATAAAGCAAATAAATGATAACTGAATTATATTTTTGACACTGAAATAATTTAGTTGTAATTTTTGTTTTTTTGTGTCTTCACTAAATAATTAGTGGAAACACATGTTGCAGTAATATGAATAATGTTGCACTGATATTTTTGTGGCAAAAATCTTTTATTTTCTTATTTTTGGGTTGTCTTAATCAAATGGTTAATGAAAATGTTATATTATATTTAATGAAAACAAAATGATATTTATAACACTTAGTTGATTTTTTTTGGTCTTGTTGTCTGAATTAAATAATTAGTAGAAAAATACATTTTACAGTAAAATCAATTATTTGTATATTATTAAACTGATCTGATACCTTAAACATTTATTTTCTATGTTTATGGGTTGTCTTAAATAGTTAGTAAAAAAATATATAAATACGAATTGATTTAGCTTTGTCGTGGTTTAACTCTTATCTTACTGACAGGATGCAATGCGTCTCCCATAATAATGTGACCTCGGACTATGTTAAGGTAACGTGCGGAGTTCCTCAGGGTTCGGTTCTTGGCCCTGCACTCTTTAGTACATACATGCTGCCGCTAGGCGACATCATACGTAAATACGGTGTTAGCTTTCATTGTTATGCTGATGACACCCAACTCTACATGCCCCTAAAGCTGACCAACACGCCGGATTGTAGTCAGCTGGAGGCGTGTCTTAATGAAATTAAACAATGGATGTCTGCTAACTTCTTGCAACTCAACGCCAAGAAAACGGAAATGCTGATTATCGGTCCTGCTAAACACCGACATTTATTTAATAATACCACCTTAACATTTGACAACCAAACAATTACACAAGGCGAATCAGTAAAGAATCTGGGTATTATTTTCGACCCAACTCTCTCCTTTGAGTCACACATTAAGAGTGTTACTAAAACGGCCTTCTTTCATCTCCGTAATATCGCTAAAATTCGTTCCATTTTGTCCACTAGCGACGCTGAGATCATTATTCATGCGTTCGTTACGTCTCGTCTCGACTACTGTAACGTATTATTTTCGGGCCTCCCTATGTCTAGCATTAAAAGATTACAATTGGTACAAAATGCGGCTGCTAGACTTTTGACAAGAACAAGAAAGTTTGATCATATTACGCCTATACTGGCTCACCTGCACTGGCTTCCTGTGCACTTAAGATGTGACTTTAAGGTTTTACTACTTACGTATAAAATACTACACGGTCTAGCTCCGTCCTATCTTGTCGATTGCATTGTACCATATGTCCCGGCAAGAAATTTGCGTTCAAAGTGCTCCGGCTTATTAGAGATTCCCAGAGCCCAAAAAAAGTCTGCGGGCTATAGAGCGTTTTCTATTCGGGCTCCAGTACTATGGAATGCCCTCCCGGTAACAATTAGAGATGCTACCTCAGTAGAAGCATTTAAGTCCCATCTTAAAACTCATTTGTATACTCTAGCCTTTAAATAGCCCCCCTGTTAGACCAGTTGATCTGCCGTTTCTTTTCTTTTCTCCTCTGCTCCCCTTTTCCTTGAGGGGGGGGGGGGGGGGGGGGGCACAGGTCCGGTGGCCATGGATGAAGTGCTGGCTGTCCAGAGTCGGGACCCGGGGTGGACCGCTCGCCTGTGCATCGGCTGGGAACATCTCTGCGCTGCTGACCCGTCTCCGCTCGGGATGGTGTCCTGCTGGCCCCACTATGGACTGGACTCTTACTATTATGTTGGATCCACTATGGACTGGACTCTCACAATATTATGTCAGACCCACTCGACATCCATTGCTTTCGGTCTCCCCTAGAGGGGGGGGGGTTACCCACATATGCGGTCCTCTCCAAGGTTTCTCATAGTCATTCACATCGACGTCCCACTGGGGTGAGTTTTTCCTTGCCCTTATGTGGGCTTTGTACCGAGGATGTCGTTGTGGCTTGTGCAGCCCTTTGAGACACTTGTGATTTAGGGCTATATAAATAAAGATTGATTGATTGATTGATTGATAAACTGATATTTGTCACATTTATTATTTTATTTTATTGTTATTTTTAATTAACTATTTAAATAGGACAACAGACCAAAACTTTGAAATTAAATTATAGAAGTGTCCAAAATATCAGTTTAATAATATATAACGTTTTTACTAATTAATAATTTAACAAAAAAAGTAGAAACTAAATTATTTTACTGTTAAAAATACGAATCGAATATAATATACATTTAATTATGTTAAAATATTAAATTTACTAATTAATTAATTAATACAAGCCCAAAAATAAAAAAATAAATGATTTAGGTGTCACAAATATCAGTTTAATAATATATAATCGTTTCATATCAATATATATGTTTATTTAAGGTATATTTAATACATATTTTAATGGCCCGAAAAAATTAATAATCAGTCAAAATATCAGTTTGATAATATATAAATAATTCATATTATTGTAATATGTATTTTCTACTAATTATTTCGTTAGGACGACCCATTAAATTCAACTAAATTGTTTAAGTGTCAAAAACATAAGTTTGTTATTATTTTCATATTAAATTTTAAATTAACACAACTCAAGCAATAGAAAATAAATGATGTGTGTGTCAAAAATATCACTTAAATAAAATATAATAATTTAATTTTATTTGATTTTATTATTTCACAAAAAATTCCATTAAGACAAGATTGCTAAAATTACAAAATAACTTAAAATATCAGTTATAAAATGTATTCATATTAGTAGTTTAAGCTAATCCTATAGGACACAGCCCCAAAATAGAAAAAACGATGCGTGAGAAAAATATCATTTTAATATTATATGATTAATTTGCATATATAGATATATTTTTTAATTATTTTTATTTTTATTTAAGACAACCAAAAAAAACTTTGTTATGATTACATTTTTTCATATTAATATAATTTTTCACAAATTATGTAAATAAGACAACCGCACAATTGAAAATAAATGATTTGCATGTCAAAAATATGAGTTTAATGTCCTATAATAATTTTGATTGTATTATATATTATGTATTATATATTATTCACCAATAATTCTATTAATACAACAACACAAAAAATGTATTAATTTAATTTATTTAAAAAGCTAATATATCAGTTTATTAAATTCACATTAATATCTACTTTTTGGACTAATTTAATTGCGACAACAACCCCCAAACATATCAAATAAAATATTAAAAAATCGAATACATCAGTTCAATAATACAGTATATGATTTATTTTTAATTATATGTATTTCTAATAATATGTTTTTTTCCACTAATCATTTCATTAAAAAACAACACAGAAAATAAATAAATAAATAACTCTGGGGTATACGGTTGCAAAATTTGCAACAAAAAAAAGTTAGCATAAATTATGTACCCAGTTATGTGACTTTGGGATATACGGTTGCAAAATTAGCAAAAAAATAAAATTGCATAAGTCAAATATCTTGTTATATGACTCTGGGGTATATGGTTGCAAAATTTACACACACACAAAAAGTTAGCATAAGTTCTGGGCTAAGTTACAGTATGTGACTCTGGGGTATACCATTGCAAAATTATCAAAAGTATTAATAAAGCATATATCAAGTACCAAGTTATATAACTCTGGGGTACACGGTTGCAAAATTTCCAAAAATAACGTTTGCGTAAGTCATGGAACAAGTTACAGTATGTGACTCTGGGGTATACGGTTGCAAAATTATCAAATAAATAAATAAAGCATATGTCAAGTATCAAGTTATATGACTCTGGGGTATACAAATGCAAAATTAGAAAAAAAATAGTTAACGTGTCACATACCAAGTTATATGACTCTTTGGCATACGGTTGCAAAATTAACACAAAAAAAATTGCATATGTCAAGTAAAAAAGTTTGCATAAGTTATGGACCAAGTTACAGTATGTGACTCTGGGGTATACGGTTGCAAAATTTGCCAAAAAATTAAATAGCATATGTCAAATACCACGTTATATGACTCTGGGGTATACGGTTGCAAAATTTGCACACAAAAAAAGTTAGCATAACTTATGGACTAAGTTACAGTATCTGACTCTGGGGCATACGGTTGCAAAATTATCAAAAAAATAAATAAAGTATATGTCAAGTACCAAGTTATATGACTCTGGGGTACACGGTTGCAAAATTATCAAAACATTAATATGTCAAGTAAGTAAATACTAATCATTTATTAAAAAATCAACACAAAACTTAGAAAAAAAAAATTAAACGTTAAAAAAAAAAATATATATATATATATATATATATATATATATATATGTATATATATATATGTATATATATATGTATAGAACAAATGTATGTAAAGAGAAAAATAAGAAAATATTTAAGCATGTCTGATTACAATTGAAACCTTTTAGAATGTATATATTTATTGATTGGTGAGTAATCAATGATGTCATTTCCTGTGTTCAACTGTGGGTTCGTGGAGTTGCTGTGGTGTACCAAGTTATATGACTCTGGGGTATACGATTGCAAAATTTGCACACAAAAAAAGTTTGCATAAGTTATGGACCAAGTTACAGTATGTGACTCTGGGGTATACGGTTGCAAAATTATCAAAAAAACAAATGAAGCATATGTCAAGTACCAAGTTATATGACTCTGGGTTATACGGTTGCAATATTACAAAAAAAAATTAGCATAAGTTATATACCAAGTTATAAGACTCTCGGGTATACGGTTGAAAAATTTGCACAAAAAAAAGTTTGCATAAGTTATGTACCAAATTATAGGACTCTCGGATATACGATTGCAAAATTTGCACAAAAAAAAGTTAGCGTAAGTTATGTACCAAGTTATAGGACTCTGGGATATAAAGTTGCAAAAATAGCAAAAAAATAAAAAAATAAAAAAAATAGCATATGTCAAGTACCAAGTTATATAACTCTGGGATATACGGTTGCAAAATGAGCAAAAAAAAACAGTTAACGTGTCACATACCAAGTTATATGACTCTGGGGTATACGGTTGCAAAATTTGCAAATAAAAGTTAGCATAAGTTATATACCAAGTTATATGACTCTGGGTATACGGTTGCAAAATTTGCAAAAATAAATAAATAAAGCATATGTCAAGTACCAAGTTATATGACTCTGGGTATATGGTTGCAAAATTAGCAACAACAAAAAAAGTTAGCGTAAGTTATGTACCAAGCTATAGGACTCTGGGGTATACGGTTGCAAAATTAGCAACAACAAAAAAAGTTAGCATAAGTTATGTACCAAGTTATAGGACTCTGGGATATAAAGTTGCACAAATTGCAAAAAATAAAAAAAATAAAAAATTAGCATATGTCAAGTACCAAGTTATGTAACTGTGGGGTATACGGTTGCAAAATGAGCAAAAAAAAAGTTAGCATAAGTTATGTACCAAGTTATATGACTCATGGGTATATGGTTGCAAAATTACCAAAAACAAATTTAAATTTAAGAAAAGAGAAAAGAGAAGAACATATTTAAGGATGTCTGATTACAATTGAAACATTTTAGAATGTATAAAGGCAATTATTTATTGATTGGTGAGTAATCAATGATGTCATTTCCTGTGATCACGGGCTTGCTGTGGTGTGCTGTGATGTGACACCTGCAACTGTTGACGGCCGGAACGTGGTACCGGTCCATCAAGGCGTCCGAGAATAATTCCTGGAAAGTTTTGACGACCGTTTGCGACGCAACCTTTGACCCCCCTCAGCGACCTTAGTTCCCGACATGTGAGGTCGCAGGTTTGGGCCTCGCCCCCTTTTTGTCGACATCAAAGCGTCCTCCCGACACGCCTCCTGTCCTCGTCCGCCTCCTCCAAGACTCTTTGTAAGTGTCCTGATTCCACGCTCGCTTTCACGCCTCCTCATGGAAAATTCCACACCTGCAGACGACTGACTCTTGCACTGTGTGTGTGTGTGTGTGTGTGTGTGTGTGTGTGTGTGTGTGTGTGTGTGTGTGTGTGTGTGTGTGTGTGTGTGTGTGTGTGTAACGGAGGCAGCACAATAGCAGCACTGTGTTTTGTGATGTGAGGCCTTCAATAGCAACACAATGGTGGCATTGCAGGCGACCAACACAAGACGCATGCTAATTTCCACAGCAAACAAACATGTTTTTAACACCTTCTCCTTCATGAAAACAACAACAACAAAAAAGCGTGCATGGCTAGCGAGGTGGTGCAAGGCTGTGCTGCCAATGTGGGTCACGGTGAGTGTCTCAATCCCTGATAAAAGCGGGCGGACTTTCACCTGCCAGATTACGCTGCTGTTTGTCTGAACCAGGCTATCTTAGTAACCCTGCCGGGCGTTGATGTGCTTTTCACGAGTCGCCGTCATATTTCGTGACGTGATGTAATAGTTGGACGCTTCCAAGATGTTGCGACATAGCTGTTATCTTCATGAAAGAGAACAATGTTGGTATTATTAAGACTGGGCCGTAAAATGATATGAATAAATATCGCGAAGCAAGGTCGGTTGCATGAACAAAGGCACTCGCTCTCTGGTAATCGAGCAACATTGCAACATTTGCAAAATTAGCACAAAAAAAAAATTTGCATATGTCAAGTACCAAGTTATATGGTTGCAAAATTTGCAATAAAACAGTTAGCGTAAGTTATGGACAAGATAGGTGACTCTGGGGTATACGGTTGCAAAATTGGCACACAAAAAAAAAAAATTGCATATGTCAAGTACCAAGTTATATGACTCTGAGGTATACGGTTGCAAAATTGGCAAAAAATAAAAAATAAATTGCATATGTCTAGTACCAAGTTATATGACTCTGAGGTATACGGTTGCAAAATTGGCAAAAAATAAAAAATAAATTGCATATGTCTAGTACCATGTTATATGACTCTGAGGTAAACGGTTGCAAAATTGGCACACAAAAAAATTGCATATGTCAGGTACCAAGTTATATGACTCTGGGGTATGTGGTTGCAAAATTTGCAATAAAATATAAAATTGCATATGTCAAGTATGACTCTGAGGTATACGGTTGCAAAATTGGCAAAAAAAAAAATAAAGTGCATATGTCTAGTACCATGTTATATGACTCTGAGGTAAACGGTTACAAAATTGGCACACAAAAAAATTGCATATGTCAGGTACCAAGTTATATGACTCTGGGGTATACAGTTGCAAAATTGGCCCAAAAAAAATAAAATAAATTGCATATGTCTAGTACCATGTTATATGACTCTGAGGTAAACGGTTACAAAATTGGCACACAAAAAAATTGCATATGTCAGGTACCAAGTTATATGACTCTGAGGTAAACGGTTGCAAAATTGGCACACAAAAAAATTGCATATGTCAGGTACCAAGTTATATGACTCTGGGGTATGTGGTTGCAAAATTTGCAATATAAAAGTTAGCATAAGTTATGGACTAAGTTATGTGACTCTGGGGTATACGGTTGCAAAATTGGCAAAAAAGAAAAAGAAAAAAAAGTGCATATGTCAACTACCAAGTTATATGACTCTGAGGTATACAGTTGCAAAATTGGCAAAAAAAATATATAAAATTGCATATGTCAAGTACCAAGCTATATGACACTGAGGTATACGGTTGCAAAATTAGCAACAAAAAAAAAATGGTATATGTCAGGTACCAAGTTATATGACTCTGGGGTATATGGTTGCAAAATTGGCACACAAAAAAAATTGCATATGTTTAGTACCAAGTTATATGACTCTGAGGTATACGGTTGCAAAATTAGCACAAAAAAAAATTAGCATGAGTTATGGACCAAGTTATGTGACTCTGGGGTATACGGTTGCACAATTGGCACACACAAAAAATTGCATATGTTTAGTACCAAGTTATATGACTCTGAGGTATACGGTTGCAAAATTAGCACAAAAAAAAGTTAGCATGAGTTATGGACCAAGTTATGTGACTGGTGTATACGTTTGCAAAATTGGCAATTTTTTTTTGCATATGTCAGGTACCAAGTTATATGACTCTGAGGTATACGGTTGAAAAATTTGCACACAAAAAAAAAAAAAGTAGCATAAGTTTTGGACCAAGTTATGTGACTCTGAGGTATACGGTTGCAAAATTTGTAATAAAAAAGTTAGCATACGTTATGGACTAAGTTATGTGACTCTGGGGTGTACGGTTGCAAAATTGGGAGAAAAACAATAGCATATGTCAAGTATGACTCTGAGGTATATGGTTGCAAAATTGGCAACAACAAAAAAAAAGTGCATATGTCAAGTACCAAGCTTTATGACTCTGAGGTATACAGTTGCAAAATTGGCAAAAAAATATATACAATTGCATATGTCAAGTACCAAGCTATATGACTCTGAGGTATACGGTTGCAAAATTAGCAGCAAAAAAAAAATTGCATATGTCAGGTACCAAGTTATATGACTCTGAGGTATACGGTTGCAAAATTTGCAATAAAAAAGTTAGCGTTTGTTATGGACCAAGTTATGTGACTCTGGGGTATACGGTTGCAAAAGTAACAAAAGCTTGTTGGTATCCTTGTGGCGAGGTGGAGCAACTTCCTGTCTTACCATCCTCCGCAACATACAATGTTTACACTCATGTTTACACTTCTTACGACTTGAGGACCGAGCTCGATAGCTGCTGCTAGACGTTCTTTACTCATTTAGAAAAAAAACTGATTTTGAAGTGTTTCTACCTCCCAGTGGCCCCCAGTTGGATTGAGTTTGAGGTACCAAAATAACTTTCACGCTTGTCGGTATCCTCGTGACGAGGTCAAACAGTAGCATCGTCAGCCAAACATGCTCCTGTGGCTTCATCGCCGCTCTCTGCTTGCCCGAGGTCAAGCGGTTCAAGAGCGCTTCGATGCTAAGTTCGCGACCCCCCCCCCCCAAGGTCGCGTGGTTTCAGACGCTGACACAAACTTTTGTTTGTTTTGTGTTTCTTCGTCTATTGTTTGTACAGGTCACACTCAATCACTGCCTCTGCTGCCAATCAAGCGGTTCATGTTGCCAGCTGCTCCTCATTTCACCTGTTGATCAGCCAGCCAACCCCGGACAAGCCCCCAATTTATGTTACGCTCCCAGATGGCTCAGAGTCTAGGGATCGTAGGAGAACGCAACATAAAAGTGTATAAATTGTAAATAAAAGAACGTAACACGAAGCCGTTAGCTCGTAGCGACATTGTCCTCCGCGGTCTGACCTGGTTATTGATCGTCTCATTAAGCTGCGATAAGACTGCCCTGCTTTTTCTGCCGATAAAACTGTTACTGAGTGACCTGCAAGGCGAGCTCTCTGCGGTCGCGCCCAGGCTCGCTAGCGCTATTTGTTTGGGCTACTGGCTAAAGGTTAAGCTAACGGCGTGCTTTCATTCGCCAGATGGAAGAAAGATAAACGTCGGCAGAAGTCACATTGTGCAGTGACGCTCAGCTGATGTCCCGCCGGATCAGTCGCGGTCACGTCGTGGAAGACTTTCAGCCTCTTCCCAGAAATATGGGAGGCACATGAGCGAGTGACATGCAGTCTCGCTAAGCTATCATGCTAATCACTTCAACTTGTAAATAAGACACTTTCAGGTCTCGTTGTAACAAGAGCTGAAATGACTATCTGATATCGCTTCAATATCCCCCAAACCTAAAAAACAGATTATAACGGTTAAAGAGGTTAGCATGCCAATTAGTGTTGTCCCGATACCAACACTTTGGTACCGGTACCAAAATGTATTTGGATACTTTTTGGTACTTTTCGATACGTTTCTAAATAAAGGGCATCACAAAAAATTTCATTATTGGCTTTATTCTAACAAAAAATCTTAGGGTACATTAAACATACCGTATTTTTCGGAGTATAAGTCGATCCGGAGTATAAGTCGCACCGATACGGTACTCGTTTTTCTGGCTGATATCAGACCGATACTTGTTTGTTTTTTTTTTGCTGATATCAGACCAACACTTGTTTCTTTGCTGATATCAGACCAATACTTGTTTTTTGTATTATATCAGACCGATACTTGTTTTTTCTGCTAATATCAGACCAATACTTATTTTTTTGCTAATATCAGACTGATACTAGTTTTTTTTGCTAATATCAGACCGATCCTTGTTTTTCTGCTGATATTAGACCAACACTTGTTTCTTTGCTAATATCAGACCGATACTTGTTTCTTAGCTAATATCAGACCGATACTTGTTTTTTTGCTAATATCAGACCGATACTTGTTTTTTTGCTTATATCAGACCGACACTTGTTTCTTTGCTGATGTCAGACCGATACTTGTTTTTTTTGCTGATATCAGACGATACTTGTTTTTTTGCTAATATCAGACTGATACTTGTTTTTTGGCTGATATCAGACCGATACTTGTTGTTTTTTCTCTGATATCAGTCCAATACTTGTTTTTTGCTAATATCAGACTGATACTTGTTTTTTGCTAATATCAGTACCGATACTTGTTTTTTTGCTAATATCAGACCGATACTTGTTTTTTTGCTAATATCAGACCGACACTTGTTTCTTTGCTGATATCAGACCGATTCTTGTTTTTTTGCTGATATCAGACCAATACTTGTTTTTTTCCTCTGATAACAAAGGATACTTGCTTTTTTCTAATATTAAACAGATACTTGTTTTTTTTGGCTGATATCAGAGCGATACTTGTTTTTTTGCTAATATCAGACCGACACTTGTTTCTTTGCTGATATCAGACCGATACTTATTTTTTGCTGATATCAGACCGATACTTGTTGTTTTTTCTCTGATATCAGACCGATACTTGTTTTTTTGGCTGATATCAGACTATACTTGTTTTTTTGCTGATATCAGACCGACATGTGTTTCTTTGCTGATATCAGACCGATACTTGTTTTTCATGATATAAGACCGATACTTGGTTTTTTTGCTGATAGACGATACTTGTTTTTTTGCTAATATCAGACCGATACTTGTTTTTTTGCTAATATCAGACCGATACTTGTTTTTTTGCTAATATCAGACCGACACTTGTTTCTTTGCTGATATCAGACCGATACTTGTTTTTTTGCTGATATCAGACCGATACTTGTTTTTTTCCTCTGATAACAAAGGATACTTGTTTTTTGCTAAAATCAGACCGATACTTGTTGTTTTTTTCTCTGATATCAGACCGATGCTTGTTTTTTGGCTGATATCAGACGATACTTGTTTTTTGCTGATATCAGACCGACATGTGTTTCTTTGCTGATATCAGACCGATACTTGTTTTTTTATGATATCAGACCGATACTTGTTTTTTTGCTGATAGACGATACTTGTTTTATGCTAATATCACACATATACTTGTTTTTTTTGCTAATATCAGACCGATACTTGTTTTTTTGCTAATATCAGACTGACACTTGTTTCTTTGCTGATATCAGACCGATAATTGTTTTTTCCCTCTGATAACAAAGGATACTTGTTTTTTTGCTAATATCAGACCGATACTTGTTTTTTTTGGCTGATATCAGACCGATGCTTGTTTTTTTGCTAATATCAGACTGATACTTGTTTTTTTGCTAATATCAGACCGACACTTGTTTCTTTGCTGATATCAGACCGATACTTGTTTTTTTGGCTGATATCAGACCGATACTTATTTTTTGCTGATATCAGACCGATGCTTGTTTTTTTTGCTGATATCAGACCGATACTTGTTTTTTTTGCTAATATCAGACTGATACTTGTTTTTTAGCTAATATCAGACCGATACTTGTTTTTTGCTGATATCAGACCGACATGTGTTTCTTTGCTGATATCAGACCGATACTTGTTTTTTTATGATATCAGACCGATACTTGTTTTTTTGCTGATAGACGATACTTGTTTTATGCTAATATCACACAGATACTTGTTTTTTTTGCTAACATCAGACCGATACTTGTTTTTTTGCTAATATCAGACCGACACTTGTTTCTTTGCTGATATCAGACCGATAATTGTTTTTTCCCTCTGATAACAAAGGATACTTGTTTTTTTGCTAATATCAGACCGATACTTGTTTTTTTGGCTGATATCAGACCGATGCTTGTTTTTTTGCTAATATCAGACTGATACTTGTTTTTTTGCTAATATCAGACCGACACTTGTTTCTTTGCTGATATCAGACCGATACTTGTTTTTTTGGCTGATATCAGACCGATACTTATTTTTTGCTGATATCAGACCGATGCTTGTTTTTTTGCTGATATCAGACCGATACTTGTTTTTTTTGCTAATATCAGACTGATACTTGTTTTTTAGCTAATATCAGACCGACACGTGTTTCTTTGCTGACATCAGACCAATACTTGTTTTTTTCCCCTCTGATATCAGACGATACTTGTTTTTTTGCTAATATCAGACCGATACTTGTTTTTTTGGCTGATATCAGACCGATACTTGTTTTTTGCTGATATCAGACCGATACTTGTTTTTTTGCTGATATCAGACCGATACTTGTTTTTTTGCTCATATCAGACCGATACTTGTTTTTTGCTGATATCAGACCGATACTTGTTTTTTGCTAATGTCAGACCGATACATGTTTTTTTGCTAATATCAGACCGATACTTGTTTTTTTGCTGCTTTCAGACCGATACTTGTTTTTTGCTGATATCAGACCGATACTTGTTTTTTTGCTCCTTTCAGACCGATACTTGTTTTTTTTGCTAATATCAGACCGACACTTGTTTCTTTGCTGCTTTCAGACTGATACTTGTTTTTTTTTGCTGATATCAGACCGATACTTTGTTTTTTTATCTGATATCAGACGATACTTGTTTTTTTGCTAATATTAGACCGATACTTGTTTTTTTTTGGCTGATATCAGACCGATACTTGTTTCTTTGCTGATATCAGAAGGATACTTGTTTTTTTTATGATATCAGACCGATACTTGGTTTTTTTCTCTGGTATCAGACGATACTTGTTTTTTTGCTGATATCAGAGCGATACTTGTTTCACACATAAGTCGTACCTGGGTATAAGTCACAAACTATGAAAAAAACTGCGACTTCCAGTCTGAAAAATACGGTATATCAATAAATGGATCTGAAGTTGTTAAAAGATGTCAAGTGATGAAAGTAAATGCTGCTTTTGGGTGTGCCCCCCCCTCTCGGTCTCGGGCCTCTTCCTGGATTTGTTCCAGGAGCGCCGCGCGTCTTGTGATACGAGGGAGGATAATAATGTTTTCAGGACACAAAACACTTTGTCACGCTCCCCGGCGTGGACGTCTTGGAGTTGATTAACCAACATGGCGCCGAGCGCTAACGATTAAAGAAAGTTGGATCAGACTTTCTCCGTCTTAACTTTATCGCGAGCGTCAACGATTAACCGTGTCTCCTAAAAAAAGATGCTGTAAATCAAAGGTCACGCGTTCATTCAACATATCAACAAACCAATCAATGACAGGAGACCAAATAAATGATCAATATTTTACTCAAGTCATTTAGTTACATGAAAGCAAACACATCTAACCTTTGACCTCCAGCCATGTTCTCCTCAACAATGAAAACATGAACTAACATCTTTGTTTTTTTCTCAAACATATTAAATACTTTTTTAAAAATAATTTTAACTTTAATCAACCAAAGCTGGTGAAATACTTTTTTATGAAGTAATTTGTTTTCATTTGAATTTTCACCTAACTTTAATTTTGACTAATATACTCACTAATTATTCCATCATTTACTAATTTTATAAACTTTGATTCAACCAAGGTGGGCTAAAATATTTTCTATAAAATAATATATTTTTATTCTAACTAGAAATTCAGTCAACCAAGGCAGGCTAAATATTTTTTAATTAGATAATGTATTTTTATTTTTATTTTAATCAACCAAGGCTGGCTCAGCATTTCTAATTAGATTGTTTATTTTAATTGTAACTTTAGTTTTATTGCCTAAATAATTTATTTTAATTAACTTTATTTTTATTTAACTTTATTCAAATTTAAATTTATTCAACCAAGGCGGGCTAAATATTTTTTCATCAAATAATTGATTTTACTCTTGACTTTAATTTTGATCAACCGAGGCTGGTTAAATATCATTTGATTGAATAATTTATTTTAAATTGTAACTTTAATTTTAATCAACCAAGGCTGGCTAAATATTTGTTTATTAATTAATTTATTCAAACTTTGACTTTAATTTTAATCAACCAACTCCAGCTAAATATTATTCAATTAAATAATTTTTTTTAAATGTTGAGTTTTATTTTTAATTAACCAAGGTTGGCTAAATATATTTTAACTAAATCATTTATTTAAATTTTGACTTTAATTTTTATCGACCAAGGCTGGCTAAATATTATTAGATTAAATAATTTATTTTGAATTTCAACTTTAATTTTAATCAACCGAGGCTGGCTAACTAATCAATTAAATAATTCATTAAAATGTTGACTTTTATTTTTAATCAACCAAGGCTGGCTAAATATTTTTTAATTTATTTATTTAAACTTTGACTTTAATTTTAATCAACAAAGGCTGGCTAAATATTATTCACTTAAATAAATATTTTTTTTAATTTTGACTTATTTTTAATTAACTAAGGCTGGCTAAATATTTTTAAATTAAATACATTATTTTAACTAAAAAAATTATTTTAATTTTGACTTTGATTTTAACCAACCAAGGCTGGCTAAATAGTATTCAATTACATTTTTTGTTTTTAAATGTTGACTTATTTTTAATCAACCAAGGCTGGCTAAATATTTTTTAATTAAATACATTATTTTAATTTCGACTTTGATTTTAATCAACCGAGGCTGGCTAAATATTATTCAATTTAAAAAATACTTTTTTAATTTTGACTTTAATTTTTAATCAACCAAGGCTGGCTAAATATTTTTTAATTTATTTATTTAAACTTTGACTTTAATTTTAATCAACAAAGGCGGGCTAAATATTATTCAATTAAATAAATACTTTTTTTAAATTTTGACTTATTTTTAATTAACTAAGGCTGGCTAAATATTTTTAAATTAAATACATTATTTTACCTAAAAAAATGTATTTTAATTTTGACTTTGATTTTAACCAAACGAGGCTGGCTAAATATTATTTTATTAAATCATTTATACAAATGCTGATGTTGATTTTAATCAACCAAGGCTGGTTAAATAGTATTCAATTAAATCAATTTTTTAAATGTTGACTTATTTTTAATCAACCAAGGCTGGCTAAATATTTTTTAATTAAATACATTATTTTAATTTCGACTTTGATTTTAATCAACCGAGGCTGGCTAAATATAATTAAATTTAAAAAATACTTTTTTAATTTTGACTTTAATTTTTTATTACGGTAACCAAGGCTGGCTAAATATTTTTTAATTTATTTATTTAAACTTTGACTTTAATTTTAATCAACAAAGGCTGGCCAAATATTATTCAATTAAATAAATACTTTTTTAATTTTGACTTATTTTCAATTAACTAAGGCTGGCTAAATATTTTTAAATTAAATACATTATTTTAACTAAAAAATGTATTTTAATTTTGACTTATTTTTAATCAACCAAGGCTGGCTAAATATTTTTTAATTAAATGCATTATTTTAATTTCGACTTTGATTTTAATCAACCGAGGCTGGCTAAATATTATTCAATTTAAAAAAATACTTTTTTAATTTTGACTTTAATTTTTTATTAACTAAGGCTGGCTAAATATTTAAATCAAATAATTTATTCACATTTTTCCTGGAATTTTTTTTTAACCAAAGCTGTCTAAAAAAGTTTTTTATGAATAATAAAAAAAAGAAAGTATTTTAACTTTAAATTTGCTGAACCGCGAACTAAGAAATAATGTATTTTATTTTTAATTTTAATTTTAACTTTAAATTTAATCAACAATGGCTGGCCAAAAACATCTTTAGGAACCTATCTAATAAGTATTCATTTATTGTATTTATTAAATGCCATTTAATTTGTATCTAGAATATTCAGTTGCAATATTTTCCATTTTATTTATTTATTTAAGTCTGTCAATTTAGAAAAATATATGCAAAAATAGATATTATTATTATTATAAATAAACAAATTAACAAAATATTATGTTTATTCACAGTATGTAACTTATTTGTATAATACATAGATTTATTTATTTATTATAATTTGTTTCCAATAATCAAAAATAAATGGCAAAAAGTACTCATCCAAACAAACAAAACAATAACTGTACACTAAAATCCCCTTAAAACTGTTAGTAACTTGCACATGATGTTGACTAATAGTTGACTAATGTAAAAAAAAAAAAAAAAAAAACACGAACATTTGTAGTAGTCAGCAGACAACTGCTGCAGTGGGCGTGGCGTGTGCGTGAAAGACGTGGGCGACGTGACAAGGAGCGCGTGTTGTCTTGTGGTCAGGAGCAGCGCCACCGTGTGGACACGTGGAGCATAGCGTTTGACCTTTAACCCTCAAAATATTAGAATCATAATTAATATTTGTTAATTTAAAAAAATATATATATCTACATTTATTGCAGACTTGTGACACTTTGAGAAGTGGGTCCCTTTTAGGTCCTAGGAGTAAGAGTGTATAGTCAAGCTTCAGCGTGCACAAGTGCAAACCGCCACTTTAAATTAGTCTTACATAAAAAAAACTTTATATCAATAGATGGATCTGAAGTTGTTAAAAGATATCAAAGTAAAAATAGTTAATCATTTAATTTCCACGAAGGACCGGAACTCATTGTGGAAGCTGGAGAACTAGACAAAGAACCAAAGAAGGCAAAACAATGCTACACAGAGTGAAATAGAGGATCTTTGTTTGGAGTTGACACTCTTTCAATGCAGCACGAAGTGAAACAAAAATAATGCGCGACGTGACGGTCCGTGGTGTTGTTGTGGCTGTTGAGGACGACACGACTACGAGGTCTCACATGTGGGTCACTGGCGCCGAGGATCCTTCCCAGAATTCATGGCTGCCAGGGATTAGGACTGGAGCCAGTTGGCGGGTGAGGAGACACAGGAGTTAATCCTCCACACTCAGACAAACATGTCAACAAAGACCTCAGCCAGGGGGGTTAGCTTTGTTTATTTGTGTGTCCAAGAATACCGCAAATCATCCAAATGACCACACCTCTCTTATTGGATTATTTTTACTGCCATCTAGTGGCTACTTTTATAACACAAGTAAGAGGTGTACCATGTGATTTTTTAACTTACTTGATAACAAATTCATAAAATCACATGTTGATTCAAAGTTATTGGAACAAAAATAAGGACCAAAACATCACAACTTTGGACATTTTAGTCCCCAAAACTCACTTTTTGAACGAATGGTTTATGTCTCGCACATTTTTTTTTTGGATAAAACGAATGTAGTTTTCCTATAAATATTTCCTGTGAGATGTTTGAGACTGACTTTGGTTTGATCCACTTTATGTGAGCAGTACTGGGGGCGCCACAAGAGGGCGCAAAATGAGCGCTGAGCATAAAAATGTATTCGTATTTTTCCCCCCTAATCCATTGGGCGCCCCTTAGAGAATTATCTACAACTGCCCCTGATGGATCAAGAATGTTAAAATGACCACCCATATTTTGATTTTTTTGGGAGTGAAATTGTTCTATACAGTAGTATTTGATTATAAATATTATGTGTGATTTTTGTAAATAAAATTAAAAAATAAAATATGTATTTTTTATTTTAAATTGAACAAAATTTGAATTTAAATTTTGAATTAAAATTAATTCTATGGTGACTACCAATATTTACATTTTTTTTAAATGGATTGGGGTTGTTTTATACAGTAGTATTTTATTATAAATATTGTGATTTTTGTGAATAAAATTAAATATATATATTTTTTATTTTAAATTAAACATAAAAAAAATCACAATAAAAATTAAAATTTTTGAATTACACATTTTAATTTTAAAATTAAGAATTAAAAATCAAACATTACAAATTCAAAATTCACAATTTAAAATTTAAAATGTAAAAATTTTAATTTAAAATGTTTAATTTAAAATGTTGAGTTTAAAATTTAAAATTTAAAATTTAAAATATTACATTTAAAATTTAAAATATAAATTTAAAAAATTAAACTTTAAATAAAAAATATTACAATTAAAAATTAAATTATTTATTTTAAATTGAACAATTTAAATTTTAATTTTAAATTTTAAATTAAAAATTAATTATATGGTTACTACCAAGATTTAGATTTTTTTGAGGGAATTGGGATTGTTTTATACAGTAGTATTTTATTATAAATATTATATGGGATTTTTGTGAATAAAATTAAAATATATATATTTTTTATTTTAAATTAAACATTTAAAAAAATCACATTAAAAATGTAAATTTTAAATTACACATTTTAATTTTAAAATTAAGAATTAAAAATCAAACATTACAAATTCAAAATTTAAATTTTATAATTTATAATTTTAAATTTTAAATTTTAAATTTTAAATTTTAAATTAATGCTTTGAAATTAAAAATACAATTCAAATTAAGAATAAAAAATTTACTTTTTCATTAAAAATAAAATATGTATTTTTTATTTTAACTTGAACAATTTGAATTTAAATGTAAAATTTAACATTTTTAATTTAAATGAATTCTATGGTTACTACCAAGATTTAGATTATACAGTAGTATTTTATTATAAATATTATGTTTGATTTTTGTAAGTAAAATTAAATATATATATTTTTTATTTTAAATGAAACATTAAAAAAATCTAATTAAAAATAAAAAATAAAAATTACACTTTAATTTTAAAATTAAGAATTAAAAATTAAAAATTAAAAATTAAAAATTAAAAATTAAAAATTAAAAATTAAAAATTAAAAATTTACATTTTAAAATTTAAAATGTAAATTAATGTTTTAAAATTAAAAATACAAAACAAAACAATTAAAAATTAAAACTTATGATAATAAAAACAAAATAATGCTAAAATTACTACCAAGATTTTGATTCTTTCCAGTTAAGTGTGGAGGATCATTGAGAGAAAAAACAGTTTATTTCAAGCCCGGCAGTAATCTGTCCAACAGAAATATTCAAATTTAAATTTAAATTTAAATTTAAATTTAAATTAAGAATAAAAAATAAAAAATTAAACATTAAAAATGTAAAATACAAAAATTAAAATTAATGATAATAAAAATAAAATTATGCTAAGATTACTACCAAGATTTTGATTCTGTCCAGTTAAGTGTGGAGGATCATTGAGAGAAAAACTGTTTATTTCAAGCCTTGCAGTAATCTGTCCAACAGAAATACGGCGAGCCGGGTGTCAATCCGGGTCGTCCAGCAGCGGTAATCTGGCCTCGCCCACAAGGGCCTGGGGCCAAATTGTGTCGTGGGTCGGAAAACCTCCCTGGGGTTGCCTTGGCGACAGGACTCGCATGCTCCCCGGCGTTATCAGTTGGAAACCCGTTGTCCGCGACAAGGCGGGTCAAGTGCAAGCAAGAATTGGCATTTTTCAGTTTTTGAAGAATGTGCGACCACAGAAATGCAAAGAGTCGCTGCAAGACTCACATGACGACACGATACGGCTTCCAACACGCTTTCCCACACAGCTGGTGTGTGTGTACCGTGTTGGTTTCGCCTCTTTTCCAACCCTTGGACCTTTTAGACACGCATGTTGTGACTCTGCATAAAAAACATCCTGATGCAAATCTGGGACACGTTTTTGACCTGGAATCGGTTTTTGGTATCATTTTGTAGTGGTGTCCCGATACCATTTCACCGATAGGTACGAATAGTAGGTCGGGATGAAATTTGAACCGATACCGGTACCAATTCCTGGTGCCTGGGAATCGATAACAAGTCCCAATTTTTGTCACTTTTGTGTGTGTTGAATAGGTTAAGCTCATAAGTTGAATGATGCGAACACGCTTGATACTGGATACTTTCTAATACTTCCTTAAAGACTTTGTATGTGGAAGTAATATGCAACTATAATACTTGTTTATATTGACAAATGTGCTGTTTTATTGTTCAATGATTATTACGTACATCTAGCTTGAGTGCTATTGTGTGCTTAGCTGCTACTAGTAGCATGTTAAACTTTTGTAAATGACTAAAATAGATAAATGGTGTGCTTGTTGGAGGACATTTAGATGCTAACTGGCTGTCCAGCTTTGCACAAGTAAACACGCTGCAGGACTGCTTGTATCAGAGGTTTTACATACAAGATGATATCATCCGATACTTTTTAGGGGGAGTGGGACGTTTTTTTTAATCAACAAAATAAAAATGTTTTTTACGCAAAATTAAAAATTAAATATTGATTAAAAATAACAAAAAAAAATTTAAATAAAAAAAATAACAAAAAAAACGTTTTTTGCATAAAATGCATTTTATTTACAAGACTTTTCCATGACACTTGAGGAATAATTAATACAATTAAATATTTAAAATAAACTTTTAAAATATATATAACTGATTACATTTTTTTTAATCAACAAAAAAAAGTTTTTTACACAAAAATAAAATAAAAAAAATTAATTAAAAATAACTTCTATTTTTTTATTTAAATAAAAAATAAAAAAAATCGGTTTTATGCATAAAATGCGTTTTCCATGACACTTGAGACATAATGCATCAAATACAATATTTAAAATAAACTTTAAAAATATATAAATAAGATTAGAATAAACAATAACAATTTAAAATCATAACAAAATAAAAATGTGTTTTATGCAAAAAATATATAAATATTGATTAAAAATTAACTTATATTTTTTTAAATCATTAAACAAATTTTTTGCATAAAATGCATTTTATTTACAGGCGTTTTCCATGACACATGAGAAATATTGAATAAAATAAAATATTCAAAATGAACTTTTAAAAATGTATATAAATATTGATTACAATTAACAATTTTTTAATCAACAAAAAAAAAATGTTTTGACACAAAATACAAAAATAATATTGATTAAAAATAACTTTTTTAAAATCATAACAAAAAACGTTGGTTTTATGCATAAAATGCATTTTATTTACAGGCGTTTTCCATGACACTTGAGAAATAATGACTAAAATAAAATATTTAAAATAAACTTTAAAAAAAATTATACATACTGATTACAATTAACAATATTTTTTAATCAACAACAAAAAATGTTTTTGACACAAAATAAAAAAACAAATATTGATTAAAAATAACTTCTATTTTTTTTAAATCGGTTTTATGCATAAAATGCATTTAATTTACAGGCGTTTTCCATGACACTTGAGAAATGACTAAACGAAAATATTAAAAATAAACTTAAAAAATATATAAATATTGATTACATTAATATTTTTTTAATCAACAAAATACAAATATTTTTTACGCAAAATAAAAATAAAAAAATAAATATTGATTAAAAATAACTTCTATTTTTTTAAATAATTAAAAAAAGGGTTTTCACATAAAATACATTTTATTTACAGTTTTCCATGACACTTGAGAAATAATGACTGAAATAAAATATTTCAAATAAACTTAAAAAAAATATATATAAATATTGATTAGAATTAATCACATTTTTTTAAAAATCATTACAAAATATAAATGTTTTTTACGCAAAATAAAAAATGTAATATGAAGAAAAACTTCCATTTTTCATTTAAAGAAAATAAATCGGTTTTCGCAAAAAATGCATTTTATTCACAGGCGTTTTTCATGACACGTTGAGAAACAATGACTAAAATTAAATGTTTGAAAGAACAAAGTTGAACATATAAATATATATTTGATTATAACCAGATACAAATCTGTTTCACACACATTTTCATTGAAATCCTATTTTTAAACATTTAATTTCTCAAAGCAGTGAATATTATCTGGAGGAGGAATGTTTGTGCGACTTAAGACTGAGTTAATGTTCCTCAGGAGCGGATGTGATCAAGTTAATGGTTGACTTGGTCAATGAGGAGCTGAACAAACATTTATTTTGGTAACAACAATCCAGAAGGAAAAGGGGCGGAGCCTGCAACGATAAATACAAAAATAGTGCAGGTCTGCTTCTGAACACAAAAACACGTCCTGCATCTTCAACATGAAACGTAGAAAAGTGCAACTTGGACTTGAAAAAAAAAAAGGGGCGTGGTCACAAACGTAAGCGGCGAGCATCATGGGCGAAGGCGGCGTAAGGATGGTGACTGTACGGACCGCCTCCCGGTCTGTGGTACGCCAGGAAGACCGGCTGGACTGGCGTCCTCCAGTTGTCCCTGGTGCTGCCCCCTGCTGGACTTCCTGTGAAGGAGCGCTCCTCGGGGTCCCTCCTCTGGGGCCGCGCGGGGGCGGGGCTGTCCCGCTTCAGGAGGGACTCGATGGAGAACGGGCTGCTGAACTTGACCTCGCAGCGGATCTGGACCGAGTCGCGGGGTCTCTTCCCGGGGGGCTGGGGGACATTCTCTGCGTTCCCCCCACCGGGGGCCAGCTCTGGGAAGAAGTCCAGGAGGTTCTTAAAGTGACGGCGCACCATTTTACTGCTGATCTGACCCAGGTCCAGCTTCCAGAAATTTCTCCTGCTGTCCACAGAGTTGGGGTCCATTGGAATCTGAGGGAGGGACAACAGATGTTGACAAGCTCGGGGGGTTGCCTACAGCCAACATTTCCTCCAACGTACCTAATAGTCATCTACAGCAGCCACACCTTTTCCCATATCAACATCACACAAAGAGTGTCTGCCTACGATGCCGGTCTGATACCAGCAAAAAAACAAGTATCGGTCTAATATCAGCAAAAAAACAAGAATTCGGTCAGATATCAGCAAAGAAACAAGTGTCAGTCTGATATCAGCAAAGAAACAAGTGTCAGTCTAATATCAGCAAAAAAACAAGTATCAGTCTGATATTAGCAAAAAAGCAAGTATCGTCTGATATCAGCAAAAAAACAAGTATCGGTCTGATATCATTAAAAAAAAAGTATCGGTCTGATATCAGCAAAGAAACAAGTGTCGGTCTGATATTAATAAAAAAAACAAGTATCGGTCTGCTATCAGCAAAAAAACAAGTATCGTCTGATATTAGCAAGAAAACAAGTATCGGTCTGATATCAGCAAAAAACAATATCGGTCTGATATTAGCAAAAAAACAAGTATCGGTCTGATATCAGCAGAAAAACAAGAATCGGTCTGATATCAGCAAAAAAGTATCGTCTGATATTAGCAAAAAAAACAAGTATCTGATATTAGCAAAAAAAACAAGTATTGGTCTGATAGTAGCAAAAAAACAAGTATCGGTCGATATCAGCAAAGAAACAAGTGTCGGTCTAATATCAGCAAAAAAACAAGTATCGATCTGATATTAGCAAAAAAACAAGTATTGTCTGATATTGGGGAAAAAAACAAGTATCGGTCTGATATCATAAAAAACAAGTATCTGTTTGATATCAACAAAGAAACAAGTGTCGATCTGATATCAGAAAAAAACAAGTATCGTCTGATATCAGTTAAAAAGTATCGGTCTGATATCAGAAAAAAAGCATCGGTCTGATATTAGCAAAAAACGTATCGGTCTGATATCATTAAAAACACAAGTATCGTCTGACATAATTAAAAAACAAGTATCGGTCAATATCAGCAAAGAAACAAGTGTCGGTCTAATATCAGCAAAAAAAAAAGTATCGGTCAATATCAGCAAAGAAACAAGTGTCGGTCTGATATCAGCAAAATAACAAGTATCGGTCTGATATTAGCAAAAAACAAGTATCGTCTGATATCAGCAAAAAAACAAGTATCGGTCAGATATTATCAAAAAACAAGTATTGGTCGGATATCAGCAAAGAAACAAGTATCGGTCTGATATTAGCAAAAAACAAGTATCGGTCGGATATCAGCAAAGAAACAAGTATTGGCTGATATCGACTTGCGTGTAAAATGTGCGATACGGCAGTCTACAGCCCAGCTAACATCTTAATGTCCTCCAACAAGCACACCATTTCTTCTATTTCTTCCAAGTGGTCTGGAAAAGGGGAAACACGCTGGGCTACGAGGAGCTAGCAGCTACACCACAGCTAAGCACACAGTAGCACAGCAGCTAGACGCACATAATAATGAATCGATTAATATCACAGACCAAAACGGCACATTGGTCAATACAAACAAGTGTCCATTTATACACACAACGTTTTCAGGTATTCAAAGGAATCCGGTAACAAACGTGTCCGCACGAGCTTAACTTAATGAAATATCATGGCTTGTGGGTATCGCAAATGAAAAAAAAAAACCCCCACAAAAATTAGGTTAGTGTTTCGATTTGGGTCTTACGCTGCCGATCATTGATGACTGATACCGCTACCAACACGGATACCATGTCTTAACTGTAACTTTTTTGACACCATCATAAAACTGCTTTCTGTCATGACATACAACTGTCTGATCAAAACAAAGCCAAGAAGTAAACAACAACATCTACTCAACAACATGTATCGATAAAATACCGATACTACCCTTGGTATCGACGCCACCAATTTATGGATGTATTTATAAGCCTGTTATATCGTACTCTCTCGAGACTCTTATTTTGTTAACATCCTGCTGCAGCTGCACTTCGATGCGCTCATTTCTTCTCTTGTTTCAAGCCAACTTAGCGGCTAGCTCACCTATCAGCATGCCTGCATGGGACGTGTTTGCATCGTCCTCCAGTGATAATGATACTTGAATACTAGAAAATGCAGTTTATTTAATTTATTAGCGCTGTCAATGTTTTTCATGCTTATCGTGGTTCTGTTTCACTGTTCACCCTTCAAAATAAAAGCATGACTTGTGCGGTCCTTACCTTGACAAAACAATTGTTGATGGACAAACACACCCTGATGTTGTTGTCCACGGACTTCCTGTCTCCCGGTAGGAGCGGCGCCAGCCTGTCCATCAACTTCCCAGGCGGGAAAGGAGAAAAGGAAGTGAGCACAAAAAGTTTTGTCCTGAAAAAAACTAAAGTTTTGTTCTTTTACCTGTGCAAAGGTGAGCATTTTGTCCGGCGCGGCCTGCAGGATGACGGCGATCCTGGCCAAGTTGGTGGTGCTCCTTTGGAACACGTCGCCCGGGGACTTGTCTCTGGTGGTCTGCATGGTGGACAGTCTGGACCCTCTCAGGTAGGCTGGGCTTTATAAGAGCTGCCGGGACAAAAGGAGGGTTCTTAATGGGCAGCCATTCACACTCAAATGTGTCGTTAGTGCAGCTCATCAGCATGTCTTGGTTTTTTTTTTTTTAAGTACACAACAAAAGCAAACCTGTTCCAAAATGTAGATAAACACACTTTTTTGTAAGGTCCAATACAAGAGTTCCATTGAAAAAATGCCATTTTAAGATGAGAGGCATGTTTGGTAAATATTGTTGTTATGTTGACGAATAAAGCCACTTAAATTTTTGAAACAGCCTTCAGTGTGATGCAGCTGAGAAGAAGAACCACAATATACATTTTTAAATTATTATTTCACTCCTAGTGCCCGTCAAACTAACTAATATTGTCTTTTTAAAAATGGCCATTTTTGAATGGAACATTTGTATAGGATCGACTGCCTTTTTGACATTTTTATGAGGTCCAATACAAGAGTTCCATTGAAAAAATGCCATTTTAAGATGAGAGGCATGTTTGGTAAATATTGTTGTTATGTTGATGAATAAAGCCACCTAAATATTTGAAACAGCCTTCAGTGTGATGCAGCTGAGAAGAAGCACCACAATAAACATTTTTAAAATGTTTATCTCTCTCTTAGTGTCCGTCAAACTAACTAATACCCTCTTTTTAAAAATGGCCATTTTTGAATGGAACATTTGTATAGGATCGACTGCCTTTTTGACATGTTTACAAGGTCCAATACAAGAGTTCCATTGAAAAAATGCCAATTTAAGATGAGCGGTATGTATGGTAAATATTGTTATGTTGATGAATAAAGCCACTTAAATATTTGAAACAGCCTTCAGAGTGATGCAGCTGAGAAGAAGCACCACAATAAACACTTTTAAAATGTTTATCTCTCTCTTAGTGTCCGTCAAACTAACTAATACCCTCTTTCTAAAAATGGCCATTTTTTAATGGAACATTTGTATAGGATCGACTGCCTTTTTGAAATGTTTACAAGGTCCAATACAAGAGTTCCATTGAAAAAAATGCCATTTTAAGATGAGCGGTACGTATGGTAAATATTGTTGTTATGTTGATGAATAAAGCCACCTAAATATTTGAAACTGACTTCAGTGTGATGCAGCTGAGAAGAAGTACAAACAATAAACATTTTTAAATGATTATCTCTCTCCTAGTGTCCGTCAAACTAACTAATACCCTCTTTTTAAAAATGGCCATTTTTGAATGGAACATTTGTATAGGATCAGCTACCTTTTTGACATGTTTACAAGGTCCAATACAAGAGTTCCATTGAAAAAATGCCAATTTAAGATGAGAGGTACGTATGGTAAATATTGTTATGTCGCTGAATAAAGCCACCTAAATATTTGAAACAGCCTTCAGTGTGATGCAGCTGAGAAGAAGCACCACAATAAACATTTTTAAAATGTTTATCTCTCTCTTAGTGTCCGTCAAACTAACTAATACCCTCTTTTTAAAAATGGCCATTTTTGAATGGAACATTTGTATAGGATCGACTGCCTTTTTGACATGTTTACAAGGTCCAATACAAGAGTTCCATTGAAAAAATGCCAATTTAAGATGAGCGGTATGTATGGTAAATATTGTTATGTTGATGAATAAAGCCACTTAAATATTTGAAACAGCCTTCAGAGTGATGCAGCTGAGAAGAAGCACAAATAATAAACATTTTAAAATGATTATCTCACTCCTAGTGCCCGTCAAACAAAGTAATACCCTCTTTTTAAAAATAGCCATTTTTGAATGGAATATTTGTATAGGATCGACTGCCTTTTTGACATTGAACCACATTTGACAACAGTCACCGGCAGAAAATGACTTGACAACAAACACACCGTCAAGCTGATTGCAAAATAACCCCCAGGTGTGCGTTTCCATCTACCTGTCGCAACCTGCCGCTGTTTCTTTGGTGCGGGGACAGGGAGAGCGGACATTCCGATGAGCCGTCTCATCGCGCCGCAAGTGTTTGCACGTCAAAGCCGACGCTCGTCGGCGTTTGCATCCCTGCTGATCCCCGTTCCTTTGTGCGGCGTGCAGGAAAGCGCGTTAAAAACACAACACAGGTCGTACAAAACAAGGCAACGACGGAGCGGAGCTGCAGCTCTCATTTGCATGCAAAGGTGGAGAAACTGGCTTTACTTTTTTCATTTATGCTGTATATTACATCCTCATAATATGCTATTATACAGAATTTTAAACATTAATATACAGTACGTTGTAAGGACTAGCTTTATTATTTGTATTTCAAAATAATGTCATCTGTAATAATAATGTGGGGTTAAATTTGACAGAAAAAATATTTAAAAACATTTAAAAATACAGTTGTTTTTTTTTTAGTACTACTTTCATGGAGTTCATTAAAATAATTATACATGGAATAATAATGCCCAATTAAAAGTGACAGGGAAAAAAAGAATACTACATTTTTTTTTCTTTTTACCTATTTTTGCCGTATGAAATGTTTTTAATCTGTTATTATTACAGTGAAATAACAAAATAATATATATATATATATATATATATATATATATATATATATATATATATATATATATATATATATATATATATTTACTAGTACTTTCATGAAGTTTTAATAATTTTACAAGTAATAACGTTGGATTAAATTAATAGAAAAAGAATATTAAAAATATTTTTAAAATATTAAAAATAATTAAAAACTATTTTGCAATATAAAATGTATATTTAAGGTGTTTGTAGTTAAGTATTTTTTATATATATATATATTTTACGAGTACTTTCGTGGAGTTTAGTAAAATAATTGTTAAGTAATAATAACGTTGAATTAAATATAACAGAAAAAGAATATTAAAAATAATAATACAAATATTGATATGTATTTATACATATTAAATATGTATATTTAAGGTATTTATATTTATATTATATAAAAATTACATTATAATATAAATATATATTTTTTTTTTAAACTAGTATTTTCATGGAGTTCAGTAAAAAAAAAAATTGAAGTAATAATAATGTCGGATTACGTTTCACAGAAAAATAATATTAAAAACAATCCCAAAAAAATATTGCAATATAAAATGTGTATTTAAAGTTTTTTATTCAGTGAACTAAAAAAATGTGAAACAATTTCAAAAAAAATTTTTACAGTCACTTTCATGTAATTCAGTCAAATGAAGTTTAGTAAAATAAGGTTATATGCCATACTAATGTTGGATTAAATTTGACAGGAAAACATTCATATTAAAAATAAAAATAAATTCCCCCTAGTTTTTCCCTTCTGGGGCGGTATAGCTCGGTTGGTAGAGCGGCCGTGCCAGCAACTTGAGGGTTGCAGGTTCGATCCCCGCATCCGCCATCCTAGTTACTGCCGTTGTGTCCTTGGGCAAGACACTTTACCCACCTGCTCCCAGTGCCACCCACACTGGTTTAAATGTAACTTAGATATTGGGTTTCACTATGTAAAGCGCTTTGAGTCACTAGAGAAAAGCGCTATATAAATATAATTCACTTCACTTCACTTTCCTAATAAAATGTGTTTTAAGGTGTTTGTATTTAAGCAAACTAAAAAATAAATTGCCATTATAAATATATTTTATATTTTACTGTTATTATAATTTGAAATGTAATTATGATATATATTGTAAATATAAAAACACATATGTTTTTTTAAGTACTGTACTTCAAAAAATACACATACTTACATGGAATTCAGTAAAATAATTTTACATGTAATAATAATAATGTGGGATTCAATCTGATGAATATATATATATATATATATATATATATATATATATATATATATATATATATATATATATATATATATATGTATATATAAATATATATATGTGTGTGTGTATATATATATATATATATATATATGTGTGTATATATATATATATATATATATATATATATATATATATATATATATATATATATATATATATATATATATATGTATATATTTTTAACACAATTTTACACTTGATAAAGCATGAACAACATAAAATAAAAAATGTTTTAATATTGGTTAAAATGAACAATAAATATATTTTTTTACATTTTTGATTAAAAATTACAATAAATCATAACAAAAAAAATCTGTAGTGCATTCAGGCAAAGTTTTCCATGACACTTGAGAAATAATGAATAAAATAAACTTTTCATAAAAATATATATATTGATTAGAATTAACAATATTTGTATTTTTTAATTGTTTAAAACCTAAATGATAATGGATACAATAAAATATTCAAAATAAAAATACCAATATACTGTATGTATATATATATATATATATATATATATATATTTTTTTTTTTAAAACAATATTAAAAAAGTCACCTAGTTTTGCACTATAAAATATATTTTTAAGGTGTTTATATTTCACTGAAATAAAATAAAATTGCCATTATACATGTTTTTTAATATATTTAGTGTTATTATTCGAGA
Organism: Nerophis lumbriciformis; assembly: GCF_033978685.3. Classification (NCBI taxonomy): domain Eukaryota; kingdom Metazoa; phylum Chordata; class Actinopteri; order Syngnathiformes; family Syngnathidae; genus Nerophis; species Nerophis lumbriciformis. The sequence goes on along the minus strand of NC_084584.2, from coordinate 10,084,388 downwards.
TGTAATTATGATATATATAATAATATAAATATTTTAAAGTAATGCACTTAAAAAACTACTAATACTGTCATGGAGTTCAGTAAAATAAAGTTGAACAATATCATTGCAATTCCTTTACTATGACATCAGAATAAAGGATTAATTTGATGCACTTAATTTGTGATGACTGTAAATATCGTATTGGTAGTTTTTTTTTTTTAATATATATTTGCAGTTTTACATGCAGTGCAATGTAAACAAGCATACTGTGTGTGTATTTACCGTAATCTTCTGTCTGCAGCTCTGATGAGGTGCAAACTGCCGCGATGCTTTCCTCCTTTCTTTCAAAAACGTTTGTTGTCATCGAGCGCCGCAGGTCGTCGTCACATTCCAGCGGCCGTTACCTCCTTTAACGCGGCCTTTGTTCGCGCTAATGGGTTTCTTTCTGCAAAGGGACGAGCCGCTGAGATGAAAACACTATGATGGCGATTGTGCAGCAACGTCCAAACACTATGAAACACATGCCACAAGAAAATGCTACAAGATATAAATGCTCATCTTAGAGTAGTGTAGTTCTGGCGCCCCCTGGTTTTCCGTCAACTTGCAGCATTTCTCTCATGCAGTTGTTTTGTTGGCATTTGCAGCATTTTTATTTTGCATTTGTTTTTTTTAATTTTGCAGATTGTTTCAATTTGTAGCATTTTCCTGTTTCGTTCGTTTTATGGTGTTTTGCTGCACGTTAGAGAAAACTGCAAGATAAAACAATGTTCACTCTGTGTTACATTTACCGCATTATTGAGGAATTAAAGGAGTTATTTAAGTCACGGTGACTTCAACTAATTATATCCGTTTCAGTACTTTTCCCCCCGCATTCTATTTCTTCTATGACACCTAATAAATAATGGACACAACAAATTATTTAAAAAAAAAAAAGAAAAGTTTATTACAATTGACAATGTATATATATTTAAAATAATAACAAAATAAAAATGTGTTCTACGCAAAATAAAAAATCTAATATTAATTCAAATTAACAATATATATTTTTTTAAATCATAACAAAATATGTTTTACGCTATGTTTTAAGTCTTTAATGACCCTTGATGAATAATTAATAAAATTAAAGTATGTAAAATATTTTTTAATATTGGTTATAATTAACACTAAATATTTTTTACATTTTTGAAAACGTTTTTGTTTTTAAAATGACAATACATCAAAACAAAAAACATCTGGAGTGCATTCAGGCGTTTTCCATGACACTTCAAAAATAATGAATAAAATAAACTTTTTATGAATATATAAATATTGATTACAATTAAAATGTTTGGTATTTTTTATTATTATTTAACACCTAAATAATAATGTATATATTAAAATATTTAAAAAAATATATATATATATTGATAAACATTACCTATATATATATATATATATATATATATATATATATATAGGTAATTTTAAAAATAAAAATATTGATTAAAATTACCGATGTATATATATATATATATATATATATATATATATATATATATATATATCGGTAATTTTAATCAATGTTTTTTATTTTAACTATTTTAATATCCATCCATTTTCTACCGCTTATTCCCTCTGGGGTCACGGGGGGCGCTGGAGCCTATCTCAGCTACAATCGGGCGGAAGGCGGGGTACACCCTGGACAAGTCGCCACCTCATCGCAGGGCCAACACAGATAGACAGACATATACATTATTATTTAGGTGTCAAAAAATAAAAAAAATACCCAAAATGTTAATCGTAATCAATATTTATATATTTATAAAAAGTTTATTTTATTCTTTATTTTTGAAGTGTCATGGAAAACGCCTGAATGCACTACAGATTTTTTTTTGTTATGATTTATGGTCATTTTAAAAATAACAATGTTTTCAAAAATTTTACAAATATTTAGTGTTAATTTTAACCAATATTAAAAAATATTTGTAATATTTTAATGTATATATATATTGGTAATTGTAATCAATATTAAATGTTTTATTTTGCGTCAAACACATTTTTATTCTGTTGTGATTTAAAAAAAAAAAAATATATATATATATATATATATATATAATCTTTTTTTAAATCAGAACAAAATAAAAATGTGTTTAACGCAAAAAAAACCATGTAATATTGATTACAATTACCAATATATATATATATATATATATATATATATATATATATATATATATATATATATATATATGTGTGTGTGTGTGTGTGTGTGTGTGTTTTACGCATAAAATGCATTTTATACAAGCCGCACACCTTTAATGACACTTAATAACTAATGAATAAAATAAAATGTTTGAAAATATTTTAATATGGGTTCTAATTAACAATAAATATTTATAAAATGTTTGATTAAAAATGACGAATCTTTTTTAATCATACCAAACAAAAAAAAATCTGTTTTACGCATTTTATTTACAGGAGTTTTCCTCAACGCTTGCGATGTGATCGAGTAGTGAGCTCTCTCCCGCCCTCTGCTGCTGGTAAACGACATTGCACAACATGGAGGCTTTCATCAACAGGTGGGTGAGGCGAACGTCGATGCTTCACAGTTCAGTTTTAACAATGTTAAAAGGCTTTAAGGACTTAATATTACTTTCTTACCAGATGTGATACATCTTCACTGAACTAATTACCGAATTAGACCTTTAAGAAGATCATTAACACCGGATTATCCTCGTAAAACAAGTAGATTTACTCACCTCTACGCATGCGCTCAGGAGTTTCTTTTTTCTGGCAGTGGCGATGTTCAGTTTTAATCGAGTTGAAATGCTTAAGTAACTCAATGTTACTTCTTATAAAACGTGACACATTTTCAGTAAACTCTTACCAAATTAGACCTTTCGATATCTCATTAACACCGGCTTTAATGTCTTCGTTAGGCAAGTAGACCATGTCAACTGTACGCATGCGCTCGAGAGTAATGTCGTCATCGTTCCGCGCCAGCAGATCAACAAATGTAAATAAATATTATTTGGCAGTGTCAATATGTTAATGAAATAATATTTCTAGGCAGAGATAAAATACAATGTATCCCAAAAGTACAAATATGGAAAAAAGTATAATTTATAATACACATGAAATTCTTCCTAAAGTTAAATAAATGCAATTTAAAAGTATTAATAGAATATAGGCTACTTTATCCATACAGCCTTTATCTTTAGTCTGTCTTTATTGGATGCATTTCTTTTAGAGAAGCCGAATTATTAGGCTTTTTAAATTACTTTTGTCAATTATTTCAACTTGTTTTTTCTTTAACAGGTTTTGTTTCTATGTGGATTGTATTTTATTTAGTTTTATATTGAAATGTAAATATCTCAATTGGTTGTTAATTATCAAATTGCATTGAAATGCCTTATTTTGTTAGTTTTTTAGGAGTGTGCGGGATGTGTAACAATGACATTAAGGTATTTAAAAAACAACTATTTATTTATTTCTAACCCTCACAGTGTTGTTAAACTGTAATTGTGTAATTAATACATGAGCATTCCTCAACTTTATCAGTATTTATTGCCATCTTTCCCAACTTCTTTGTCACGTGTTGCTGGCATCAAATTCTAAAGTTAATGATTATTTGCAAAAAAAAAAAAAAAATGTTTATGAGTTTGAACATCAAATATGTTGTCTTTGTAGCATATTCAACTGAATATGGGTTGAAAATGATTTGCAAATCATTGTATTCCGTTTATATTTACATCTAGCACAATTTCCCAACTCATATGGAAACGGGGTTTGTATATACATATGTATGTGTATATGTATATGTATATATATATATATATATATATATATATATATATATATATATATATATATATATATTTATATATATATATATATATACATGTGTGTATACATGTATGTGTATATATATATAAATATATATATGCACGTTAATTTGACTATGTACCATATGTAACAATAAACAAGCACTGTAAATTAACAACAGATTGCTTCAATATGCAGATTTCCTGTTTAAAAGTGACAGGCGATGACGTTTTCTGACCAATAGAGGTCAGACTTGTACAAATATACATCACGATCATTTGAATTCCTTATTTCCCTGAGTGGTCTTCAGCCATCCCTTGGGACCCCCCCCCCCCCCCCACACACACACACATGTTTCACCTATTGCTAATGTGATAAATAAAGGGGTTTAATAAACAAAGGGGATTAATGAGCTATGAATTGATGCTGTGTGTGTTTCAGGCACTTGCATGCATGGCGCTAAAAGCTCTTTAACAAGAGATGACTTGGCCAAGTGTTCCCGTGTGAGGTGACTTCAGGCCTGTAAATCAGCACAATCCTATTTACTATTGTTCCCAGGAGGTTATGAATCATCAACACTTTCAAATTGTTGGGATTTATGGCTCTCTGGTTTGGAGGAGCTGTTCATTTCAAAAAGCCGTTCAAAAGACTGGCTCTTGATTATTTTTAACTGCTTATTTGAGGGAACAATCACGGGATAATATAGCAAATAAACACACACATAATTACAATTAAAATGCATCATTGGATATTAAAAGTAGGAATAAAACCACGATAAAAAGGAGGACATTTTAAAAATGACATGACGGACCCCATTAAATGACGTGGCAGGCCACTTTAAATGATATGGCGGGCAACATTAAATGATATGGCAGGCAACATTAAATGATATGGCATACCACTTCAAATTATGTGGCAGGCCACTTTAATGATGTGGAAGGCAAAATTAATTGACATTGCAGACCCTATTAAATGATGTGGCAGACGACTTTAAATTATATGGCGAACCCCATTAAATGGCGTGGCAGGCCACATTAAATCATATGGCGGACCAAATTAAATGACATGGCAGGCCACTTCAAATGATATGGTGGACCCCTTCAAATTATGTGGCAGTCTACTTTAATGACGTGGAAGGCAACATTAATTGATATGGCAGACCCTATTAAATGATGTGGCAGTCCACTTTAAACGATACGGCGGACCACATTAAATGACGTGGCAGGCCACCTTTAAATGATATGGCGAACCCCATTAAATGATGTGGCAGGGCACATTAAATGATGTGACAGGCCACGTTAATGATATGGCGGACCAAATTAAATGATGTGGCCGGACACATCAAATGATATGGCAGTCTACTTTAATGACGTGGAAGGCAACATTAATTGATATGGCAGACCCTATTAAATGGTGTGACAGGCCACCTTAAATGAGAAGGCGGTCCCCATTAAATGATGTGGCAGGCCACCTTAAACTACATTAGACCATGTGGCAGGCCACGTTACATGATGTGGCAGGCCACATTACATGATGTGGCAGGCCACATTACATGATGTGGCAGGCCATATTAAATGATAGGGTGGACCCCAGTAAATGATGTGGCAGGCCAATTTAAATGATATGGTGTACCCCATTAAATGATGTGGCAGGCCACATTAAATGAGATGGCGGACCACGTTAAATGATATGGCAGGCCAAATTTAAATGATATGGCGGACCCCATTAAATGATGTGACAGGCCACATTAAACTACATGGTAGACCACGTGGCAGGCCACATTAAATGATATGGCAGGCCATATTAAATGATAGGGCGGACCCCATTAAATGATGTGGCAGGCCAAATTAAATGATATGGCGTACCCCATTAAATGACGTAGCAGGCCATTTCAAATGATATGGCGGACCAAATAAAATGATGTGGCAGGCCACATCAAATGATATGGCGGACCACATCAAATGATGTGGCAGGCCATTTTAATGACGTGGAAGGCAACATTAATTGACATGACAGACCACGTTAAATGACATGGCAGGCCACATTAAATGATGTGGCAGGCCTCTTTAATTGATGTGGCAGGCCACATTAAATGACTGCGGACCCTATTAAATGGCGAGGCAGACAACATTGAATGACGTCACAGGCCACTTAAATGACGTGGCAGGTCAATTTAAATGACGACGCGGACCCTGTTAGATGGCGGAGGAGACAACTTTGAATGACGTCACAGGCCACATTAAATGATGTGGAAGACCATATTGAATACCGTGGCGGCACAGATCTGGCCCTGGGCCTTTAGTTTGACACTTGTGCTTTAGAATAATGAACCCGAAAAGAGAATTCAAATACACACACTACTACTACTACTACTACTACTATGGGGGAATAATGAGCAACAATTCGATGACTGAAGTGACAAGCCTGCAATCCGACAATGCCCAGTTGGTTTGTGGACAAGGAGACTACAGCATTAAATTTCTTTATGAAACAATCCAGTGGAAGGATTCAACAGAGCTGCCGTATCTGCTGGCAAACTGCCAATCTGAGCTAACAACCACAGCCGAGCTAATGCTGCAGTGTCACACGTCATTTAGCAACAGGCACACTCTGCTCTCATGAAACATCTTATATGTTTTTTAAAAGTAATGCAATAATTACACCCCGTAGTGGTTAATCCGTCAGTTCAATTAAATTAAATAAATAGAAAAAATACTAATCATTTAAGAAATATATATGAAATAATATTAATTAAAAAATATACTTCAAAAAAGTGCTGCTAAATTTTCTTTAACTCATTTTTTATTCCGACTGCCGACGCTAAATGTGCGTGTGCATGACCAACGGCTCACTTCAAAGAGACGTCCGAAAGACTCGATTCGTTCGCCAACCTCACACTTTGCACATTCCCGGGGATGGCAAGCGCTAGAACGTGGGTGGGTGATCATGTGACGCGTGCAGTTGGACGGACGCCAGGCTGAAGACGTGGCCCCCCCTGGACCGATGACCCCGCCTTTGTTGCCGCTCGGCCAGGACCAGACAAACACTCGCTGCCGTCAGTGGGAAGACTTGTGAGCGGGGACAAAAAGGGGAAAGGGAATCTCATTCCGAGGCGGTGGAGATACGATCGCCTTATTTGGGACACGAGGCCCTCGCTCACTGGAAGTAGTCCATTGTGAATATTGATCCCTGTAACAGTCTTCTTCCTATCATTTTGTCCAGAGTGGATTCAAACAATGTTCATTTTAGCAAGTGCCTCTCCACTGCAGGAGATAAGAAGCATCATCACGTCAGGGGAATATTGATTTGGCTCAAAGGTCACAGGTCAAATTGTCCCTGGTCAATTCAGGCCGACTGCCTGAATTAATAAATAATAAATACATTAAAAAAAACAACCTGCAAACGAATAAAACATGCACAGTAAATGAAAAAACACATAGTGTAAACGGGGGAAAAAAAAAAAAAATATATATATATATATATATATTTTGTTTTGTTTTGTTTGTTTGTTTGTTTTTTGTTGTTGATTTATTTATTCATTTATTTTTTTTCCCGTTTACACTGTTTTTTTATTTACTGTGCAAACAATAAAAAAATAATATATATACAACATAAAACATGCACAATAAATGAAAAAACATAGTGTAAACGGGAAAAAACAAACACAAACAAACAAAAAATAATCATATATACAGTATATGTATGTACATATATATATATATTTTATTTATTTTTTTTGTTTGTTTTTTTTTGTTTGTTTTTTTGTTTTTTTTCCCATTTACACTATATGTTTTTTCATTTACTGTGCATGTTTTATTTGTTTGCAGGTTGTTTTTTTTATGTATTTATTAATAATATTAATTTATCAATATTATATATATATATATATATATATATATATATATAAAAATAACGACACATATATATCCTATACATATAAATGTGTACATATTATATTAATATAATGGATATATAATTAATTGAATTCAAATAAAATAAAATGTGTGTGTATATATATATATATATATATATATATATATATATATATATATATATATATATATATATATATATATATATATATATATATATATATATATATAGTCATGGAACAATATTCCCATCATGCTTTGTAATGGATTTAAATTGTTGTAATTTTGAATTGGTGCAAACTATTTTAATAATGTCCACAAGGTTCAGTGAGCAGATTGTGTTACGTGTGACCATGTTTTTTTTCGGTTTTTTCCCCCCACCATGACTAGGTAAGGTTGTTTGCATTTGGTCATATAAGTGAATGCTTTGCATACTTCCATTTAGAACATAATCAAAGGTCATTGACCTGAATTACTTATGTTGTCCACTAGATGGCGACATAATAGCATCAAAACATTTTTTCCCCGTTTAAATCTCTAAATCAACTTTAGGTTTATTTGTCGATATTAAGTAAAAATTATGTTTTGTGCCCTTTTTGTCCAAAAAAAAAAAAAAAAAAATTTCATGGCAAAAACACAAAATTAACAAAAACAATTTGTTCTGTATTTGATGTGAAGTAATTGGAACAATATTGATTTTGATTCATTATTATTTCATGACCAATGATAGTTTTAAAAAACAAACTAACACTGAACTTATCAGGAATCCAAAAGGGCCCCACTCATAGAGTCAGTCCCTGTATTAAAAATGCACAATTTCAATATAAAGTGGCCAAAACATGAATTTAAATAATCATATAACTTGTCTTTATGCACTTGAAAGTGTTTAAAAATCTGTCAAGTTTTCCTTTACTTCACAGCGTGAAGTCGAGTAGAAATCACCACCAGCAGTGTTTGGAAAATGACTTTTAAAAAGTAATGCATTATGGTTACTCATTACTTTGCAGAAAAAGTAATTGAATTACTGATGGAAGTACTCTTTAATAAATGGGGAGTACTTATTGCATTACTTAAAAAAACAAACCCTTTAAATATAAGATGTTTCATGAGAGCAGAGTGTGCATGTTAAGTTAAAGTTAAAGTACTAATGATAGTCACACACACACTAAGTGTGGTGAAACTACCCTCTGCATTTGACCCATACCCTTGTTCCACCCCCCGGGAGGTGAGGGGAGCAGTGAGCAGCAGCGGTGGCTGCGCCCGGGAATCATTTTTGGTGATTTAACCCCCCAATTCTAACCCTTGATGCTGAGTGCCAAGCAGGGAAGTAATGGCTCCCATTTTTATAGTCTTTGGTATGAAAAGTAGCGTTTGTTGTCATATAATGATATTATTATTGGTGTAGAGTAAAGTATCTCCTTGTGAAATCTGGTAATGCCTCTGTTTCTTACTTTAATCGAGTGTCCTTGAACGCACCACGGCCATGTTAAGTTAAAGTACCAATGATTGTCACACAAACACTAAGTGTGGCGAAATTATTCTCTGCATTTGACTCATCACTCTTGATCACCCCCTGGGAGTTGAGGGGAGCAGTGAGCAGCAGCGGTGGCTGCGCCCTGGAATCATTTGCGGTGATTTAACCCCCCAATTCCAACCCTTGATGCTGAGTGCCAAGCAGGGAGGTAATTAGTCTAATTTGTATAGTCTTTGGTATGACTCGGCCGGCGTTTGAACTCACTGCTCGACTGTGTCTCAGACCGGCAGTTTGCCGGCAGATACGGCAGCTCTGTTGAATCCGTCCACCGGATTGTTTCATAAGGAGATTGAATGCTGTAGTCTTCCTGTCCACAAACAAACTGGGTATTGTCGGACTGCAGGCTCGCCACTCTGATCATTAACTTGTTGTTCGTTATTCCCCCATAGTAGTAGTAGTAGTAGTAGTGTGTATGCGTTGTTTGCTGTGTGATGTTGCCTCCTTCTAGTTGATATCAAGTTCACTTCCTGCTCTTCTGACGCCGTCTTGTTGACATACAACCGTATCAAAAGTAGCGCTTGTTGTCATATAATGATATTATTATTATTAGTGTAGAGTAAAGTATCCCCTTGTGAAATCCGGTAATGCCTCTGTTTCCTACTTTACCTCTAAAGGCTTAGTGGCCACATGCGTGGACAGCACCTTTTAGCTCTTATTTCCAAAATTGTGTACACTACTGAATTGGGGTCTTATGGCCACTTATGTGGACACTTATACTGCCATCTGGTGGTGTCAGAAGAGTATAACATACAATGGATTTTGGGAAAAAGAAAAGTGTAAAAATAAGAATTAGCATGTCATTAAACATGAAGTACACGTTTGTGTACTTATGGACTAAGTACGTCATATCAAAAGATGATTCTTAGTTTTTATTCTAATTAGGGTCCAATAAGCCCAAATAGCAAAGAGAAATAAAAAAACAAACCTCATACTTGCCAACCCTCCCGGATTTTCCGGGAGACTCCCGAAATTCAGCGCCTCTCCCGAAAACCTCCCGGGACAAATTTTCTCCCGAAAATCTCCCGAAATTCAGGCGGAGCTGGAGGCCACGCCCCCTCCAGGTTTATTGTTAGGCAGTTTCATTAACGTCCTCCCAGCACGGCAACAACACACAACAACAGCAGTCACGTTTTCGTCTACCGTAAAGCAGTTTGTCTGCCGTAAACAGCAATGTTGTGACACTCTTAAACAGGACAATACTGCCATCTACTGTACATGCATATGTGACATTAACATCTAGGGCTTTTAGAGAGTGCAGTGCACAACTGCGCACACAACAAGGAGACGAAGCAGAATGCATCATCAGAGAGGGTGTTCAGCATGGTTAGAAAAATAGCGACAGAGAATAGAACAAGGATGGACAATTCAACCCTTAACTCAACAATGAGTAGATGAGTGTTATGTGTGTGTATATGTGTAAATAAATGAACACTGAAATTCAAGTATTTCTTTTATATAGATATATATATATATATATATATATATATATATATATATATATATATATATATATATATATATATATATATATATACCTAGAATTCACTGAAAGTCAAGTATTTCTTATATATATATATATATATATATATATATATATACACATATACATATGTGTGTGTATATATATATATATATATATATATATAGATATATATATATATAAATATATATATATATATATATATATATATATATATATATATATATATATATATATATATATATATATATATATATATATATATATATATATATACATATATATGAAATACTTGACTTGGGGAATTCTTGCTGTAAATATACTCCTCCCCTCTTAACCACGCCCCCCGCCACCCCCACCCCCCACCTCCCGAAATCGGAGGTCTCAAGGTTGGCAAGTATGACAAACCTTAAGAGGTTAACCGAGTGTCCTTGAACGCACCACGGCCATGTGCAGCGACAAAACGAGAAACAAGTCGATTTTTGAAAATATATTTCTACCTTGCGGTGTGTACGCCTAAAAGGTGAGCCTTGATGACGTCTGTGTCGCCGCACACTAGTCGGCGGTGTTCCCCCGCAGGTGTCGGGAAAGGTCGCCCGAGGTTCCCCCGGAGCTCAAGTGAAACGAATGGCGCTAATTTCACGGCGGCGTCTTAGCAGTTTGTCACCGGGCGCACCTTTTAATGGTGTATCAACGCGCACAAACACGGGGCCACCGCACTAATCACCCCAATCACCATTTCCATTACTCTTAATTGATTTATATGGGGGGGGGGCTCCCGGCCTCAATTTGACAAATGAGCGTGAGAGACCACCGCCACTCTGCCGCCATCAAAAGTGTGAAACGCAAGGACAGCGCCCGCAGCACTTAGTGTCCTTTAATTGCCATTTACACCGGGGTCTGATCGTTATTAGTTTGAAACCTCCCGCTAATACCCACTGGAGTGCTCGTCGCCCATTCTGTCCGAGCGGATGCCGATGTTACGCCTTTTCCAGCCCAACAAGTCGTTGGACTTCTTTTGCGTAATTATTGCCTCATTCGACGCGCCAACCTTACAAAAGTAGTCCCGACATTTCTGCAGGTGTTTACCATTTGCAGGAAAGGGTGCTCCAACATTTTAACTGGGGGGCCGCATTGAGTTAAAAATACTTGGCCAGGGGCCGAAAGCCTGCATGCAAAGTAAATACAAAGCCCAAAAGCAGTGAGCACGCCCCCCTCCACACTATATATGGCAGGTTTGGAAACAAACAAAAATGGGTGGATTTTCATTTTAAAAAATTGCCATAAAATTAGATTTTGTGCTGTTTTAATAGTAATAATAATACATTTTAATTGGTACAGCGCTTTTCACTCAAAGACGCTTTACAGGATAAAAATGTTTTAAATATAAAACAGTTCAAAGTAATAATAATAATATAAAATACAGGAAATATAAAATAAGTCCATTGTAAAATACATAAAAACACTGGGCATTTACAAGACACAGAACACTAATCATTTATTTTTATGGATTTGTATTTTTCCAGATAAACACAAAAATCCAATTCCTGTTTATCCAAAATGCAAAAATGCGTTGACAAATTGAACCGGAAGCGGTATTTTAGCTTTTCGTTGGCGTCTAGCATGTTTTTAGGATAACGCTGAAGTCCTATTGTCGTTTTTAAAAAGTGTAATTAAATATTTGTCCTACTTTTTGTTTCCGAAATTAAAAAAAAAATATAGAAAAAAAATAATTGTTTTTTGGTTTGCATTTGAGAATTTTATATCGAATGAACGGGGGAGGTACACGGACCTTTTCCAGACCTTTTAAGAATAAAAAGCTAAGAAATCACACACAAAAAAAGCGATTTTCAGATTAATCGCGATTCTTATTGGTAACGATTCTTAATCAATTAAAACAATTTGTTTTGTATTATTTTCTTTTTTGATTTATTTTTGAAATATTTTATTATTTTTATTTATTTATTTAATTTAATTGGTATTTTCTTACTTATTTATTTCTTTAAATTTGTGTTTGATTAATAGCCTTTTTGCTGCCGAGGCCAATGCAGAAAGAGCCAAAGTGAAGTTGTCACGTTGTGTAAATGGTAAATAAAAAGAGAATACAACAAATCCTTTTCAACTTATATTCAATTGAATAGACTGCAAAGACAAGATATTTCATGTTCACACTGACAAACTTTGTTCTTTTTCGAAAATATTAGCTCATTTTCGATTTGATGCCTGCAACATGTTTCAAAAAAGCTGGCACAAGTGGCAAAAAAGACTGAGAAAGTTGAGGGAATGCTCATCAAAGACTTATTTGGAACATCCCACAGGTGAACAGGCTCATTGGGAACAGGTGGGTGCCATGATTGGGTATAAAAGCAGCTTCCATGAAATGCTCAGTCGTTCACCACTTTGTCAACAAATGCCCGAGCAAATTGTTGAAGAACAACATTTCTCAACAAGGAATTTAGGGATTTCACCATCTACGCTCCGTAATATCATCAAAAGGTTCAGAGAATCTGGAGAAATCACCGCACGTAACATTGAATGCCCGTGAACTTGGATCCCTCAGGTGGTATTGCATCAAAAAGCCACATCAGTGTGTAAAGGATATCACCACGTGGGCTCAGGAACACTTCAGAAAACCACTGTCAGTAACTAGAGTTGTGTTATGATCCGCTGCCCGGATCATATTCTGTTTGTTTTCAAGTCACTTGTGTTTTCAGCACCTCTTGAGTTTGTTTGTTTTCTGTTGCCATGACGGCAGATTATAGTCACCTGTTGCCCGGGCACTAATCAGAGGGCTATTTAGTTTACGCGCTGGCCTCACTCGGTCTGTTGGTCTTGTTTGCTCCCATGCAACAAGTTACGCTCTTGGTTTCGCTCATAGTCTGCATTTTTGATATTAGCATCTTTTGGCTACCCTTTTGTTTTCCGTGCCATGGGCACCGCGCAGCATATTATGTTCTGCACCTGCAAGCCGCTTCCTGACATCCCTCTGCATCTTGAAAAGACGACCTCCGGCGTCACAATGCCACGCAAGCGTAACAAGTTGGTCGCTACATCTGTAAGTGCAAGTTAAAACTCTACTGTGCAAAGCCAAAGCCATTTATCAACAACACCCAGAAACGCCGTCGGCTTCGCTGGGCCCGAGCTCATCTCAGATGGACTGATGCAAAGTGGAAAAGTATTCTGTGGTCTGACGAGTCCACATTTCAAATTGTTTTGGGAAACTGTGGACGTCGTGTACACAAAGAGAAAAAGAACCATCCGGATTGTTCTAGGTGCAAAGTGTAAAAGGCAGCATGTGTGATGGTATGGGGGTGTATTAGTGCCCAAGACATGAGTAACTTACACATCTGTGAAGGCACCATTAATGCTGAAAGGTACATACAGATTTTGGAGCATCCAAGCAACGTTATCATGGACGCCCCTGCTTATTTCAGCAAGACAATGCCAAGCCACGTGTTACAACAGCGTGGCTTCATAAGAAAAGAGTGCGGGTACTAGACTGGCCTGCCTGTAGTCCAGACATTGAAAATGTGTGAAGGCTAAAATATGAGAAGAGAGTCTGTTGAACAACTTAAGCTGTACATCAAGCAAGAATGGGAAATAAATCCACTTCAAAAATGTGTCTCCTCAGTTCCCAAACCTTTACTGAGTGTTGTTAAAAGGAAAGGCGACGTAACACAGTGGTAAAAATGCCTTTTTTGCAATGTGGTGCTGCCATT
>NC_084584.2:10050000-10065000 GCF_033978685.3 Nerophis lumbriciformis | reverse complement strand
TGTTGTTGGTTGGGAAATAACCAAATTTCAATGGTCAAATCAACGTCAGAACCCAACATTGATTAAATGTCGTCAAAAAGTATGTTGTTTCACCGTTGAAATTGTGTTGTAGAATATGGGTTGGGAAATGACCAAATTTCAAAGGTCAAATCAACGTCAGAACCTGACATTGATTAAACGTCGTCAAAAAGCATGTTGTTTAAACGTTGTAGAATATTAGTTGGAAAATGACCAAAATTCAATGGTCAAATCAACGTCAGAACCCAACATTGATTACACGTCGTCAAAAAGCATGTTGTTTCAACATTGTATTTGTGTTGTAGAATATTGGTTGAAAAATGACCAAAATTCAACGTAAATCAACGTCAAAACCTGACATTGATTAAACGTCCTCAAAAAGTATGTTGTTTCAACGTTGTATTTGTGTTGTAGAATATTAGTTGGGAAATGACCAAAATTCAATGGTCAAATCAACGTCAGAACCCAACATTAATTAAACGTCGTCAAAAAACATGTTGTTTCAACGTTGTATTTGTGTTGTAGAATATTGGTTGGGAAATGACCAAAATTCAACTGTCAAATCAACGTCAGAACCTGACATTGATTAAACGTCGTCAAAAAGTATGTTGTTTCAACGTTGTAGAATATTAGTTGGGAAATGACCAAAATTCAATGTCAAATCAACGTCAGAACCCAACATTGATTAAATGTCGTCAAAAAGCATGTTGTTTCAACGTTGTATTTGTGTTGTAGAATATTGGTTGGAAAATGACCAAAATTCAATGATCAGATGGTCAGAACCCAACATTGATTACACGTCGTCAAAAAGCATGTTGTTTTAACGGTGTATTTGTGTTGTAGAATATTGGTTGAAAAATGACCAAAATTCAACGTCAAATCAACGTCAAAACCTGACATTGATTAAACGTCGTCAAAAAGTATGTTGTTTCAACGTTGTATTTGTGTTGTAGAATATTAGTTGGGAAATGACCAAAATTCAATGGTCAAATCAACGTCAGAACCTGACATTGATTAAACGTCGTCAAAAAGTATGTTGTTTCAACATTGTAGAATATTAGTTGGAAAATGACCAAAATTCAATGGTCAAGTCAACGTCAGAACCCAACATTGATTAAATGTCGTCAAAAAGCATGTTGTTTCAACGTTGTATTTGTGTTGTAGAATATTGGTTGGAAAATGACCAAATTTCAATGTCAAATCAACGTCAGAACCCAACATTGATTAAACGTCGTCAAAAAGCATGTTGTTTCAACGTTGTATTTGTGTTGTAGAATATTGGTTGGGAAATGACCAAAATTCAATGATCAGATGGTCAGAACCCAACATTGATTACACGTCGTCAAAAAGCATGTTGTTTTAACGTTGTATTTGTGTTGTAGAATCTTGGTTGAAAAATGACCAAAAATCAACGTCACAACCTGACATTGATTAAACGTCGTCAAAAAGCATCTTGTTTCAACGTTGTATTTGTGTTGTAGAATATTGGTTGGGAAATGACCAAAATTCAATGGTCAAATCAACGTCAGAACCCAACATTGATTAAACGTCTTTAAAAAGCATGTTGTTTCAACATTGTAGAATATTAGTTGGAAAATGACCAAATTTCAATGTCAAATCAACGTCAGAACCCAACATTGATTAAACGTCGTCAAAAAGCATGTTGTTTCAACGTTGTATTTGTGTTGTAGAATATTGGTTGGAAAATGACCAAAATTCAATGATCAGATGGTCAGAACCCAACATTGATTACACGTCGTCAAAAAGCATGTTGTTTTAACGTTGTATTTGTGTTGTAGAATCTTGGTTGAAAAATGACCAAAATTCAACGTCAAATCAACGTCAAAACCTGACATTGATTAAACGTCGTCAAAAACGATGTTGTTTCAACGTTGTATTTGTGTTGTAGAATATTAGTTGGGAAATGACCAAAATTCAATGGTCAAATCAACATCAGAACCCAACATTGATTAAATGTCGTCAAAAAGCATGTTGTTTCAACGTGGTATTTGTGTTGTAGAATATTAGTTGGGAAATTACCAAAATTCAATGGTCAAATCAACGTCAGAACCTGACATTGATTAAACGTCGTCAAAAAGTATGTTGTTTCAACGTTGTAGAATATTAGTTGGAAAATGACCAAAATTCAATGGTCAAATCAACGTCAGAACCCAACATTGATTAAATGTCGTCAAAAAGCATGTTGTTTCAACGTTGTATTTGTGTTGTAGAATATTGGTTGGGAAATGACCAAAATTCAACGTCAAATCAATGTCAAAACCTGACATTGATTAAACTTTGTCAAAAAGTATGTTGTTTCAACGTTGTATTTGTGTTGTAGAATATTAGTTGGGAAATGACCAAAATTCAACTGTCAAATCAACGTCAGAACCTGACATTGATTAAACGTCGTCAAAAAGTATGTTGTTTCAACGTTGTAGAATATTAGTTGGGAAATGACCAAAATTCAATGTCAAATCAACGTCAGAACCCAACATTGATTAAATGTCGTCAAAAAGCATGTTGTTTCAACGTTGTATTTGTGTTGTAGAATATTGGTTGAAAAATGACCAAAATTCAACGTCAAATCAACGTCAAAACCTGACATTGATTAAACGTCGTCAAAAAGTATGTTGTTTCAACGTTGTATTTGTGTTGTAGAATATTAGTTGGGAAATGACCAAAATTCAATGGTCAAATCAACGTCAGAACCTGACATTGATTAAACGTCGTCAAAAAGTATGTTGTTTCAACGTTGTATTTGTGTTGTAGAATATTAGTTGGGAAATGACCAAAATTCAACTGTCAAATCAACGTCAGAACCTGACATTGATTAAACGTCGTCAAAAAGTATGTTGTTTCAACGTTGTAGAATATTAATTGGGAAATGACCAAAATTCAATGTCAAATCAACGTCAGAACCCAACATTGATTAAATGTCGTCAAAAAGCATGTTGTTTCAACGTTGTATTTGTGTTGTAGAATATTGGTTGAAAAATGACCAAAATTCAACGTCAAATCAACGTCAAAACCTGACATTGATTAAACGTCGTCAAAAAGTATGTTGTTTCAACGTTGTATTTGTGTTGTAGAATATTAGTTGGGAAATGACCAAAATTCAATGGTCAAATCAACGTCAGAACCTGACATTGATTAAACGTCGTCAAAAAGTATGTTGTTTCAACGTTGTAGAATATTAGTTGGAAAATGACCAAAATTCAATGGTCAAGTCAACGTCAGAACCCAACACATTGATTAAATGTCGTCAAAAAGCATGTTGTTTCAACGTTGTATTTGTGTTGTAGAATATTGGTTGGAAAATGACCAAATTTCAATGTCAAATCAACGTCAGAACCCAACATTGATTAAACGTCGTCAAAAAGCATGTTGTTTCAACGTTGTATTTGTGTTGTAGAATATTGGTTGGGAAATGACCAAAATTCAATGATCAGATGGTCAGAACCCAACATTGATTAAACGTCGTCAAAAAGCATGTTGTTTTAACGTTGTATTTGTGTTGTAGAATCTTGGTTGAAAAATTACCAAAAATCAACGTCACAACCTGACATTGATTAAACGTCGTCAAAAAGCATCTTGTTTCAACGTTGTATTTGTGTTGTAGAATATTGGTTGGGAAATGACCAAAATTCAATGGTCAAATCAACGTCAGAACCCAACATTGATTAAACGTCTTTAAAAAGCATGTTGTTTCAACATTGTAGAATATTAGTTGGAAAATGACCAAATTTCAATGTCAAATCAACGTCAGAACCCAACATTGATTAAACGTCGTCAAAAAGCATGTTGTTTCAACATTGTAGAATATTAGTTGGAAAATGACCAAATTTCAATGTCAAATCAACGTCAGAACCCAACATTGATTAAACGTCGTCAAAAAGCATGTTGTTTCAACGTTGTATTTGTGTTGTAGAATATTGGTTGGAAAATGACCAAAATTCAATGATCAGATGGTCAGAACCCAACATTGATTACACGTCGTCAAAAAGCATGTTGTTTTAACGTTGTATTTGTGTTGTAGAATCTTGGTTGAAAAATGACCAAAATTCAACGTCAAATCAACGTCAAAACCTGACATTGATTAAACGTCGTCAAAAACGATGTTGTTTCAACGTTGTATTTGTGTTGTAGAATATTAGTTGGGAAATGACCAAAATTCAATGGTCAAATCAACGTCAGAACCCAACATTGATTAAATGTCGTCAAAAAGCATGTTGTTTCAACGTGGTATTTGTGTTGTAGAATATTAGTTGGGAAATTACCAAAATTCAATGGTCAAATCAACGTCAGAACCTGATATTGATTAAACGTCGTCAAAAAGTATGTTGTTTCAACGTTGTAGAATATTAGTTGGAAAATGACCAAAATTCATTGGTCAAATCAACGTCAGAACCCAACATTGATTAAATGTCGTCAAAAAGCATGTTGTTTCAACGTTGTATTTGTGTTGTAGAATATTGGTTGGGAAATGACCAAAATTCAACGTCAAATCAATGTCAAAACCTGACATTGATTAAACTTTGTCAAAAAGTATGTTGTTTCAACGTTGTATTTGTGTTGTAGAATATTAGTTGGGAAATGACCAAAATTCAACTGTCAAATCAACGTCAGAACCTGACATTGATTAAACGTCGTCAAAAAGTATGTTGTTTCAACGTTGTAGAATATTAGTTGGGAAATGACCAAAATTCAATGTCAAATCAACGTCAGAACCCAACATTGATTAAATGTCGTCAAAAAGCATGTTGTTTCAACGTTGTATTTGTGTTGTAGAATATTGGTTGAAAAATGACCAAAATTCAACGTCAAATCAACGTCAAAACCTGACATTGATTAAACGTCGTCAAAAAGTATGTTGTTTCAACGTTGTATTTGTGTTGTAGAATATTAGTTGGGAAATGACCAAAATTCAATGGTCAAATCAACGTCAGAACCTGACATTGATTAAACGTCGTCAAAAAGTATGTTGTTTCAACGTTGTAGAATATTAGTTGGAAAATGACCAAAATTCAATGGTCAAGTCAACGTCAGAACCCAACACATTGATTAAATGTCGTCAAAAAGCATGTTGTTTCAACGTTGTATTTGTGTTGTAGAATATTGGTTGGAAAATGACCAAATTTCAATGTCAAATCAACGTCAGAACCCAACATTGATTAAACGTCGTCAAAAAGCATGTTGTTTCAACGTTGTATTTGTGTTGTAGAATATTGGTTGGGAAATGACCAAAATTCAATGATCAGATGGTCAGAACCCAACATTGATTAAACGTCGTCAAAAAGCATGTTGTTTTAACGTTGTATTTGTGTTGTAGAATCTTGGTTGAAAAATTACCAAAAATCAACGTCACAACCTGACATTGATTAAACGTCGTCAAAAAGCATCTTGTTTCAACGTTGTATTTGTGTTGTAGAATATTGGTTGGGAAATGACCAAAATTCAATGGTCAAATCAACGTCAGAACCCAACATTGATTAAACGTCTTTAAAAAGCATGTTGTTTCAACATTGTAGAATATTAGTTGGAAAATGACCAAATTTCAATGTCAAATCAACGTCAGAACCCAACATTGATTAAACGTCGTCAAAAAGCATGTTGTTTCAACGTTGTATTTGTGTTGTAGAATATTGGTTGGAAAATGACCAAAATTCAATGATCAGATGGTCAGAACCCAACATTGATTACACGTCGTCAAAAAGCATGTTGTTTTAACGTTGTATTTGTGTTGTAGAATCTTGGTTGAAAAATGACCAAAATTCAACGTCAAATCAACGTCAAAACCTGACATTGATTAAACGTCGTCAAAAACGATGTTGTTTCAACGTTGTATTTGTGTTGTAGAATATTAGTTGGGAAATGACCAAAATTCAATGGTCAAATCAACGTCAGAACCCAACATTGATTAAATGTCGTCAAAAAGCATGTTGTTTCAACGTGGTATTTGTGTTGTAGAATATTGGTTGGGAAATGACCAAAATTCAACGTCAAATCAATGTCAAAACCTGACATTGATTAAACTTTGTCAAAAAGTATGTTGTTTCAACGTTGTATTTGTGTTGTAGAATATTAGTTGGGAAATGACCAAAATTCAACTGTCAAATCAACGTCAGAACCTGACATTGATTAAACGTTGTCAAAAAGTATGTTGTTTCAACGTTGTAGAATATTAGTTGGGAAATGACCAAAATTCAATGTCAAATCAACGTCAGAACCCAACATTGATTAAATGTCGTCAAAAAGCATGTTGTTTCAACGTTGTATTTGTGTTGTAGAATATTGGTTGAAAAATGACCAAAATTCAACGTCAAATCAACGTCAAAACCTGACATTGATTAAACGTCGTCAAAAAGTATGTTGTTTCAACGTTGTATTTGTGTTGTAGAATATTAGTTGGGAAATGACCAAAATTCAATGGTCAAATCAACGTCAGAACCTGACATTGATTAAACGTCGTCAAAAAGTATGTTGTTTCAACGTTGTAGAATATTAGTTGGAAAATGACCAAAATTCAATGGTCAAGTCAACGTCAGAACCCAACACATTGATTAAATGTCGTCAAAAAGCATGTTGTTTCAACGTTGTATTTGTGTTGTAGAATATTGGTTGGAAAATGACCAAATTTCAATGTCAAATCAACGTCAGAACCCAACATTGATTAAACGTCGTCAAAAAGCATGTTGTTTCAACGTTGTATTTGTGTTGTAGAATATTGGTTGGGAAATGACCAAAATTCAATGATCAGATGGTCAGAACCCAACATTGATTAAACGTCGTCAAAAAGCATGTTGTTTTAACGTTGTATTTGTGTTGTAGAATCTTGGTTGAAAAATTACCAAAAATCAACGTCACAACCTGACATTGATTAAACGTCGTCAAAAAGCATCTTGTTTCAACGTTGTATTTGTGTTGTAGAATATTGGTTGGGAAATGACCAAAATTCAATGGTCAAATCAACGTCAGAACCCAACATTGATTAAACGTCTTTAAAAAGCATGTTGTTTCAACATTGTAGAATATTAGTTGGAAAATGACCAAATTTCAATGTCAAATCAACGTCAGAACCTGACATTGATTAAACGTCGTCAAAAAGTATGTTGTTTCAACGTTGTATTTGTGTTGTAGAATATTAGTTGGGAAATGACCAAAATTCAATGGTCAAATCAACGTCAGAACCTGACATTGATTAAACGTCGTCAAAAAGTATGTTGTTTCAACGTTGTAGAATATTAGTTGGAAAATGACCAAAATTCAATGGTCAAGTCAACGTCAGAACCCAACACATTGATTAAATGTCGTCAAAAAGCATGTTGTTTCAACGTTGTATTTGTGTTGTAGAATATTGGTTGGAAAATGACCAAATTTCAATGTCAAATCAACGTCAGAACCCAACATTGATTAAACCTCGTCAAAAAGCATGTTGTTTCAACGTTGTATTTGTGTTGTAGAATATTGGTTGGGAAATGACCAAAATTCAATGATCAGATGGTCAGAACCCAACATTGATTAAACGTCGTCAAAAAGCATCTTGTTTCAACGTTGTATTTGTGTTGTAGAATATTGGTTGGGAAATGACCAAAATTCAATGGTCAAATCAACGTCAGAACCCAACATTGATTAAACGTCTTTAAAAAGCATGTTGTTTCAACATTGTAGAATATTAGTTGGAAAATGACCAAATTTCAATGTCAAATCAACGTCAGAACCCAACATTGATTAAACGTCGTCAAAAAGCATGTTGTTTCAACGTTGTATTTGTGTTGTAGAATATTGGTTGGAAAATGACCAAAATTCAATGATCAGATGGTCAGAACCCAACATTGATTACACGTCGTCAAAAAGCATGTTGTTTTAACGTTGTATTTGTGTTGTAGAATCTTGGTTGAAAAATGACCAAAATTCAACGTCAAATCAACGTCAAAACCTGACATTGATTAAACGTCGTCAAAAACGATGTTGTTTCAACGTTGTATTTGTGTTGTAGAATATTAGTTGGGAAATGACCAAAATTCAATGGTCAAATCAACGTCAGAACCCAACATTGATTAAATGTCGTCAAAAAGCATGTTGTTTCAACGTGGTATTTGTGTTGTAGAATATTGGTTGGGAAATGACCAAAATTCAACGTCAAATCAATGTCAAAACCTGACATTGATTAAACTTTGTCAAAAAGTATGTTGTTTCAACGTTGTATTTGTGTTGTAGAATATTAGTTGGGAAATGACCAAAATTCAACTGTCAAATCAACGTCAGAACCTGACATTGATTAAACGTCGTCAAAAAGTATGTTGTTTCAACGTTGTAGAATATTAGTTGGGAAATGACCAAAATTCAATGTCAAATCAACGTCAGAACCCAACATTGATTAAATGTCGTCAAAAAGCATGTTGTTTCAACGTTGTATTTGTGTTGTAGAATATTGGTTGAAAAATGACCAAAATTCAACGTCAAATCAACGTCAAAACCTGACATTGATTAAACGTCGTCAAAAAGTATGTTGTTTCAACGTTGTATTTGTGTTGTAGAATATTAGTTGGGAAATGACCAAAATTCAATGGTCAAATCAACGTCAGAACCTGACATTGATTAAACGTCGTCAAAAAGTATGTTGTTTCAACGTTGTAGAATATTAGTTGGAAAATGACCAAAATTCAATGGTCAAGTCAACGTCAGAACCCAACACATTGATTAAATGTCGTCAAAAAGCATGTTGTTTCAACGTTGTATTTGTGTTGTAGAATATTGGTTGGAAAATGACCAAATTTCAATGTCAAATCAACGTCAGAACCCAACATTGATTAAACGTCGTCAAAAAGCATGTTGTTTCAACGTTGTATTTGTGTTGTAGAATATTGGTTGGGAAATGACCAAAATTCAATGATCAGATGGTCAGAACCCAACATTGATTAAACGTCGTCAAAAAGCATGTTGTTTTAACGTTGTATTTGTGTTGTAGAATCTTGGTTGAAAAATTACCAAAAATCAACGTCACAACCTGACATTGATTAAACGTCGTCAAAAAGCATCTTGTTTCAACGTTGTATTTGTGTTGTAGAATATTGGTTGGGAAATGACCAAAATTCAATGGTCAAATCAACGTCAGAACCCAACATTGATTAAACGTCTTTAAAAAGCATGTTGTTTCAACATTGTAGAATATTAGTTGGAAAATGACCAAATTTCAATGTCAAATCAACGTCAGAACCCAACATTGATTAAACGTCGTCAAAAAGCATGTTGTTTCAACGTTGTATTTGTGTTGTAGAATATTGGTTGGAAAATGACCAAAATTCAATGATCAGATGGTCAGAACCCAACATTGATTACACGTCGTCAAAAAGCATGTTGTTTTAACGTTGTATTTGTGTTGTAGAATCTTGGTTGAAAAATGACCAAAATTCAACGTCAAATCAACGTCAAAACCTGACATTGATTAAACGTCGTCAAAAACGAGGTTGTTTCAACGTTGTATTTGTGTTGTAGAATATTAGTTGGGAAATGACCAAAATTCAATGGTCAAATCAACGTCAGAACCCAACATTGATTAAATGTCGTCAAAAAGCATGTTGTTTCAACGTGGTATTTGTGTTGTAGAATATTAGTTGGGAAATTACCAAAATTCAATGGTCAAATCAACGTCAGAACCTGACATTGATTAAACGTCGTCAAAAAGTATGTTGTTTCAACGTTGTAGAATATTAGTTGGAAAATGACCAAAATTCAATGGTCAAATCAACGTCAGAACCCAACATTGATTAAATGTCGTCAAAAAGCATGTTGTTTCAACGTTGTATTTGTGTTGTAGAATATTGGTTGGGAAATGACCAAAATTCAACGTCAAATCAATGTCAAAACCTGACATTGATTAAACTTTGTCAAAAAGTATGTTGTTTCAACGTTGTATTTGTGTTGTAGAATATTAGTTGGGAAATGACCAAAATTCAACTGTCAAATCAACGTCAGAACCTGACATTGATTAAACGTCGTCAAAAAGTATGTTGTTTCAACGTTGTAGAATATTAGTTGGGAAATGACCAAAATTCAATGTCAAATCAACGTCAGAACCCAACATTGATTAAATGTCGTCAAAAAGCATGTTGTTTCAACGTTGTATTTGTGTTGTAGAATATTGGTTGAAAAATGACCAAAATTCAACGTCAAATCAACGTCAAAACCTGACATTGATTAAACGTCGTCAAAAAGTATGTTGTTTCAACGTTGTATTTGTGTTGTAGAATATTAGTTGGGAAATGACCAAAATTCAATGGTCAAATCAACGTCAGAACCTGACATTGATTAAACGTCGTCAAAAAGTATGTTGTTTTAACGTTGTATTTGTGTTGTAGAATCTTGGTTGAAAAATGACCAAAATTCAACGTCAAATCAACGTCAAAACCTGACATTGATTAAACGTCGTCAAAAACGATGTTGTTTCAACGTTGTATTTGTGTTGTAGAATATTAGTTGGGAAATGACCAAAATTCAATGGTCAAATCAACGTCAGAACCCAACATTGATTAAATGTCGTCAAAAAGCATGTTGTTTCAACGTGGTATTTGTGTTGTAGAATATTAGTTGGGAAATTACCAAAATTCAATGGTCAAATCAACGTCAGAACCTGACATTGATTAAACGTCGTCAAAAAGTATGTTGTTTCAACGTTGTAGAATATTAGTTGGAAAATGACCAAAATTCATTGGTCAAATCAACGTCAGAACCCAACATTGATTAAATGTCGTCAAAAAGCATGTTGTTTCAACGTGGTATTTGTGTTGTAGAATATTGGTTGGGAAATGACCAAAATTCAACGTCAAATCAATGTCAAAACCTGACATTGATTAAACTTTGTCAAAAAGTATGTTGTTTCAACGTTGTATTTGTGTTGTAGAATATTAGTTGGGAAATGACCAAAATTCAACTGTCAAATCAACGTCAGAACCTGACATTGATTAAACGTCGTCAAAAAGTATGTTGTTTCAACGTTGTAGAATATTAGTTGGGAAATGACCAAAATTCAATGTCAAATCAACGTCAGAACCCAACATTGATTAAATGTCGTCAAAAAGCATGTTGTTTCAACGTTGTATTTGTGTTGTAGAATATTGGTTGAAAAATGACCAAAATTCAACGTCAAATCAACGTCAAAACCTGACATTGATTAAACGTCGTCAAAAAGTATGTTGTTTCAACGTTGTATTTGTGTTGTAGAATATTAGTTGGGAAATGACCAAAATTCAATGGTCAAATCAACGTCAGAACCTGACATTGATTAAACGTCGTCAAAAAGTATGTTGTTTCAACGTTGTAGAATATTAGTTGGAAAATGACCAAAATTCAATGGTCAAGTCAACGTCAGAACCCAACACATTGATTAAATGTCGTCAAAAAGCATGTTGTTTCAACGTTGTATTTGTGTTGTAGAATATTGGTTGGAAAATGACCAAATTTCAATGTCAAATCAACGTCAGAACCCAACATTGATTAAACGTCGTCAAAAAGCATGTTGTTTCAACGTTGTATTTGTGTTGTAGAATATTGGTTGGGAAATGACCAAAATTCAATGATCAGATGGTCAGAACCCAACATTGATTAAACGTCGTCAAAAAGCATGTTGTTTTAACGTTGTATTTGTGTTGTAGAATCTTGGTTGAAAAATTACCAAAAATCAACGTCACAACCTGACATTGATTAAACGTCGTCAAAAAGCATCTTGTTTCAACGTTGTATTTGTGTTGTAGAATATTGGTTGGGAAATGACCAAAATTCAATGGTCAAATCAACGTCAGAACCCAACATTGATTAAACGTCTTTAAAAAGCATGTTGTTTCAACATTGTAGAATATTAGTTGGAAAATGACCAAATTTCAATGTCAAATCAACGTCAGAACCCAACATTGATTAAACGTCGTCAAAAAGCATGTTGTTTCAACGTTGTATTTGTGTTGTAGAATATTGGTTGGAAAATGACCAAAATTCAATGATCAGATGGTCAGAACCCAACATTGATTACACGTCGTCAAAAAGCATGTTGTTTTAACGTTGTATTTGTGTTGTAGAATCTTGGTTGAAAAATGACCAAAATTCAACGTCAAATCAACGTCAAAACCTGACATTGATTAAACGTCGTCAAAAACGAGGTTGTTTCAACGTTGTATTTGTGTTGTAGAATATTAGTTGGGAAATGACCAAAATTCAATGGTCAAATCAACGTCAGAACCCAACATTGATTAAATGTCGTCAAAAAGCATGTTGTTTCAACGTGGTATTTGTGTTGTAGAATATTAGTTGGGAAATTACCAAAATTCAATGGTCAAATCAACGTCAGAACCTGACATTGATTAAACGTCGTCAAAAAGTATGTTGTTTCAACGTTGTAGAATATTAGTTGGAAAATGACCAAAATTCAATGGTCAAATCAACGTCAGAACCCAACATTGATTAAATGTCGTCAAAAAGCATGTTGTTTCAACGTTGTATTTGTGTTGTAGAATATTGGTTGGGAAATGACCAAAATTCAACGTCAAATCAATGTCAAAACCTGACATTGATTAAACTTTGTCAAAAAGTATGTTGTTTCAACGTTGTATTTGTGTTGTAGAATATTAGTTGGGAAATGACCAAAATTCAACTGTCAAATCAACGTCAGAACCTGACATTGATTAAACGTCGTCAAAAAGTATGTTGTTTCAACGTTGTAGAATATTAGTTGGGAAATGACCAAAATTCAATGTCAAATCAACGTCAGAACCCAACATTGATTAAATGTCGTCAAAAAGCATGTTGTTTCAACGTTGTATTTGTGTTGTAGAATATTGGTTGAAAAATGACCAAAATTCAACGTCAAATCAACGTCAAAACCTGACATTGATTAAACGTCGTCAAAAAGTATGTTGTTTCAACGTTGTATTTGTGTTGTAGAATATTAGTTGGGAAATGACCAAAATTCAATGGTCAAATCAACGTCAGAACCTGACATTGATTAAACGTCGTCAAAAAGTATGTTGTTTTAACGTTGTATTTGTGTTGTAGAATCTTGGTTGAAAAATGACCAAAATTCAACGTCAAATCAACGTCAAAACCTGACATTGATTAAACGTCGTCAAAAACGATGTTGTTTCAACGTTGTATTTGTGTTGTAGAATATTAGTTGGGAAATGACCAAAATTCAATGGTCAAATCAACGTCAGAACCCAACATTGATTAAATGTCGTCAAAAAGCATGTTGTTTCAACGTGGTATTTGTGTTGTAGAATATTAGTTGGGAAATTACCAAAATTCAATGGTCAAATCAACGTCAGAACCTGACATTGATTAAACGTCGTCAAAAAGTATGTTGTTTCAACGTTGTAGAATATTAGTTGGAAAATGACCAAAATTCATTGGTCAAATCAACGTCAGAACCCAACATTGATTAAATGTCGTCAAAAAGCATGTTGTTTCAACGTTGTATTTGTGTTGTAGAATATTGGTTGGGAAATGACCAAAATTCAACGTCAAATCAATGTCAAAACCTGACATTGATTAAACTTTGTCAAAAAGTATGTTGTTTCAACGTTGTATTTGTGTTGTAGAATATTAGTTGGGAAATGACCAAAATTCAACTGTCAAATCAACGTCAGAACCTGACATTGATTAAACGTCGTCAAAAAGTATGTTGTTTCAACGTTGTAGAATATTAGTTGGGAAATGACCAAAATTCAATGTCAAATCAACGTCAGAACCCAACATTGATTAAATGTCGTCAAAAAGCATGTTGTTTCAACGTTGTATTTGTGTTGTAGAATATTGGTTGAAAAATGACCAAAATTCAACGTCAAATCAACGTCAAAACCTGACATTGATTAAACGTCGTCAAAAAGTATGTTGTTTCAACGTTGTATTTGTGTTGTAGAATATTAGTTGGGAAATGACCAAAATTCAATGGTCAAATCAACGTCAGAACCTGACATTGATTAAACGTCGTCAAAAAGTATGTTGTTTCAACGTTGTAGAATATTAGTTGGAAAATGACCAAAATTCAATGGTCAAGTCAACGTCAGAACCCAACACATTGATTAAATGTCGTCAAAAAGCATGTTGTTTCAACGTTGTATTTGTGTTGTAGAATATTGGTTGGAAAATGACCAAATTTCAATGTCAAATCAACGTCAGAACCCAACATTGATTAAACGTCGTCAAAAAGCATGTTGTTTCAACGTTGTATTTGTGTTGTAGAATATTGGTTGGAAAATGACCAAAATTCAATGATCAGATGGTCAGAACCCAACATTGATTACACGTCGTCAAAAAGCATGTTGTTTTAACGTTGTATTTGTGTTGTAGAATCTTGGTTGAAAAATGACCAAAATTCAACGTCAAATCAACGTCAAAACCTGACATTGATTAAACGTCGTCAAAAACGATGTTGTTTCAACGTTGTATTTGTGTTGTAGAATATTAGTTGGGAAATGACCAAAATTCAATGGTCAAATCAACGTCAGAACCCAACATTGATTTAATGTCGTCAAAAAGCATGTTGTTTCAACGTGGTATTTGTGTTGTAGAATATTGGTTGGGAAATGACCAAAATTCAACGTCAAATCAATGTCAAAACCTGACATTGATTAAACTTTGTCAAAAAGTATGTTGTTTCAACGTTGTATTTGTGTTGTAGAATATTAGTTGGGAAATGACCAAAATTCAACTGTCAAATCAACGTCAGAACCTGACATTGATTAAACGTCGTCAAAAAGTATGTTGTTTCAACGTTGTAGAATATTAGTTGGGAAATGACCAAAATTCAATGTCAAATCAACGTCAGAACCCAACATTGATTAAATGTCGTCAAAAAGCATGTTGTTTCAACGTTGTATTTGTGTTGTAGAATATTGGTTGAAAAATGACCAAAATTCAACGTCAAATCAACGTCAAAACCTGACATTGATTAAACGTCGTCAAAAAGTATGTTGTTTCAACGTTGTATTTGTG
>NC_084584.2:9957500-10042500 GCF_033978685.3 Nerophis lumbriciformis | reverse complement strand
TAATGACGCTATGTTTACCTTGTCGTCCTCTATGTTTTACATAACAAATCATTTTTATATTGATAACATTCATCGTGATTCATGTTGTTGCTAGGCAGACTGCCGCACTTTCCCCCCGATGCCCAATCCCCACGAATTAAATCCTGGTGGCTACGCCGTAAGTGAAAGTGGCGATGTGTTGATATCATCAGGCGTGGCGGCCGTATCGCTTCGCCCTGGCGAGTGCTTTTGGCCGCCCTTCCGTGTTGCCCCGAAAGCCTCCGTGGCGCGGCTCGTTTGGGAAATGACAGGACACGCCAGCAAATTGCATCGCTTCTGGCTCGGCGGCCAAGGACAATGGGCGGCCATATGCCAGGCGGGGAGGGGGGGGTGTTGGGGATGAAAGAATGGGTGGCATTTTCGCGCCGTGGTTACAGCGTGCTCATACACAGACCTGGCTGGGGAGGCCATCTTGGCCCGTGGCGTGACACAGACATACGAGCTGACACGTCGGCCATTAGCACCAACAAAACGGCCACGGATTCATTTCAATAAGGGGGGGGGGCTGGACCGAGTCAGCATAACCACACACAGGGGCCTCCAAGTGGGGGGGTAAGTGGGGCCCCGGCTTTTGTAAAGTTGTAAGATGTTTTTCTGCCGCTTACATATAAAATGCCTAAGACGAACTATGTCCCCCTATCAGAAATACAAAAAGGTTCCTTCCAGGGTTTAAACAAACTAAATTAGCTAAAATGTTAGCATAAGTTGTTAGCATGCTATGAGTTAGCATACATCTAAGATGGGGCCATGTATCAAAAACCATGATTTTTCGGTTTAAACAAACAAAATTAGCTAAAATGTTAGCATAACTTGTTAGCATGCTATGAGTTAGCATACTTCTACGATTCTGACGTTGATTTGACCTTTCAATTTTGGTCATTTCCCAACCAAAATTGTACAACGCGAATACAACATTGAAACAACATGCTCTTTGACAACGTTTAATCAATGTTGGGTTCTGACGTTGATTTGACCATTGAGTTTTGGTCATTTCCCAACCAATATTCTACAACACGAATACAACGTTGAAACAACATGCTTTTTGACGTTAAATCAACATTGTGTTCTGACGTTGATTTGACCATTGTATTTTGGTCATTTCCCAAACCAAAATTCAACACAAATACAACGTTGAAACAACATGCTGTTTGACAACGTTGATTCAATGTTGTGTTCTGACAATGATTTTACCATTGAATTTTGGTCATTTCCCAACTAATATTCTACAACACAAATACAACGTGGAAACAACTTGCTTTTTGACGACGTTGAATCAATGTTGGGTTCTGACGTTGATTTGATCATTGAATTTTGGTCATTTCCCAACCAAAATTCAACACAAATATAACATTGAAACAACATGCTTTTTGACAACGTTGAATCAATGTTGGGTTCTGACGTTGATTTGATCATTGAATTTTGGTCATTTCCCAACCAAAATTCAACACAAATATAACATTGAAACAACATGCTTTTTGACAACGTTGAATCAATGTTGGGTTCTGACGTTGATTTGATCATTGAATTTTGGTCATTTCCCAACCAAAATTCAACACAAATACAACGTTGAAACAACATGCTTTTTGACGACGTTGAATCAATGTTGGGTTCTGACGTTGACTTGACCATTGAATTTTGGTCATTTCCCAACCAAAATTCAACACAAATATAACATTGAAACAACATGCTTTTTGACAACGTTTAATCAATGTTGGGTTCTGACGTTGATTTGACCATTGAATTTTGGTCATTTCCCAACCAAAATTCAACACAAATATAACATTGAAACAACATGCTTTTTGACAACGTTGAATCAATGTTGGGTTCTGACGTTGATTTGACCATTGAATTTTGGTCATTTCCCAACCAAAATTCAACACAAATATAATATTGAAACAACATGCTTTTTGACAACGTTGAATCAATGTTGGGTTCTGACGTTGATTTGACATTGGAATTTGGTCATTTCCCAACCAATATTCTACAACACAAATACAATGTTGTAACAACATGCTTTTTGACGACGTTTATTCAATGTTGGGTTCTGACGTTGATTTGACCATTGAGTTTTGGTCATTTCCCAACCAATATTCTACAACACGAATACAACGTTGAAACAGCATGCTTTTTGACGTTAAATCAATGTTGGGTTGAATTTTGGTCATTTCCCAACTAATGTTCTACAACAGAAATACAACGTTGAAACAACATGCTTTTTGATGACGTTTATTCAATGTCAGGTTGTGACGTTAATTTGACCTTTGAAATGTGGTCATTTCCCAACCAATATTCTACAACACAAATACAACGTTGAAACAACATACTTTTTGACGTTAAATCAACGTTGTGTTCTGACATTGATTTGACCATTGAATTTTGGTAATTTCCCAACCAAAATTCAACACAAATACAACGTTGAAACAACATGCTTTTTGACGTTAAATCAACGTTGGGTTCTGACGTTGATTTGACCATTGAAATTTGGTCATTTCCCAACCAATATTCTACAACACGAATACAACGTTGAAACAACATGCTTTTTGACGTTAAATCAACATTGTGTTCTGACGTTGATTTGACCATTGTATTTTGGTCATTTCCCAAACCAAAATTCAACACAAATACAACGTTGAAACAACATGCTGTTTGACAACGTTGATTCAATGTTGTGTTCTGACAATGATTTTACCATTGAATTTTGGTCATTTCCCAAATAATATTCTACAACACAAATACAACGTGGAAACAACTTGCTTTTTGACGACGTTGAATCAATGTTGGGTTCTGACGTTGATTTGATCATTGAATTTTGGTCATTTCCCAACCAAAATTCAACACAAATATAACATTGAAACAACATGCTTTTTGACAACGTTGAATCAATGTTGGGTTCTGACGTTGATTTGATCATTGAATTTTGGTCATTTCCCAACCAAAATTCAACACAAATATAACATTGAAACAACATGCTTTTTGACAACGTTGAATCAATGTTGGGTTCTGACGTTGATTTGATCATTGAATTTTGGTCATTTCCCAACCAAAATTCAACACAAATACAACGTTGAAACAACATGCTTTTTGACGACGTTGAATCAATGTTGGGTTCTGACGTTGACTTGACCATTGAATTTTGGTCATTTCCCAACCAAAATTCAACACAAATATAACATTGAAACAACATGCTTTTTGACAACGTTTAATCAATGTTGGGTTCTGACGTTGATTTGACCATTGAATTTTGGTCATTTCCCAACCAAAATTCAACACAAATATAACATTGAAACAACATGCTTTTTGACAACGTTGAATCAATGTTGGGTTCTGACGTTGATTTGACCATTGAATTTTGGTCATTTCCCAACCAAAATTCAACACAAATATAATATTGAAACAACATGCTTTTTGACAACGTTGAATCAATGTTGGGTTCTGACGTTGATTTGACATTGGAATTTGGTCATTTCCCAACCAATATTCTACAACACAAATACAATGTTGTAACAACATGCTTTTTGACGACGTTTATTCAATGTTGGGTTCTGACGTTGATTTGACCATTGAGTTTTGGTCATTTCCCAACCAATATTCTACAACACGAATACAACGTTGAAACAGCATGCTTTTTGACGTTAAATCAATGTTGGGTTGAATTTTGGTCATTTCCCAACTAATGTTCTACAACAGAAATACAACGTTGAAACAACATGCTTTTTGATGACGTTTATTCAATGTCAGGTTGTGACGTTAATTTGACCTTTGAAATGTGGTCATTTCCCAACCAATATTCTACAACACAAATACAACGTTGAAACAACATACTTTTTGACGTTAAATCAACGTTGTGTTCTGACATTGATTTGACCATTGAATTTTGGTAATTTCCCAACCAAAATTCAACACAAATACAACGTTGAAACAACATGCTTTTTGACGTTAAATCAACGTTGGGTTCTGACGTTGATTTGACCATTGAAATTTGGTCATTTCCCAACCAATATTCTACAACACGAATACAACGTTGAAACAACATGCTTTTTGACGTTAAATCAACATTGTGTTCTGACGTTGATTTGACCATTGTATTTTGGTCATTTCCCAAACCAAAATTCAACACAAATACAACGTTGAAACAACATGCTGTTTGACAACGTTGATTCAATGTTGTGTTCTGACAATGATTTTACCATTGAATTTTGGTCATTTCCCAACTAATATTCTACAACACAAATACAACGTGGAAACAACTTGCTTTTTGACGACGTTGAATCAATGTTGGGTTCTGACGTTGATTTGATCATTGAATTTTGGTCATTTCCCAACCAAAATTCAACACAAATATAACATTGAAACAACATGCTTTTTGACAACGTTGAATCAATGTTGGGTTCTGACGTTGATTTGATCATTGAATTTTGGTCATTTCCCAACCAAAATTCAACACAAATATAACATTGAAACAACATGCTTTTTGACAACGTCGAATCAATGTTGGGTTCTGACGTTGATTTGATCATTGAATTTTGGTCATTTCCCAACCAAAATTCAACACAAATACAACGTTGAAACAACATGCTTTTTGACGACGTTGAATCAATGTTGGGTTCTGACGTTGACTTGACCATTGAATTTTGGTCATTTCCCAACCAAAATTCAACACAAATATAACATTGAAACAACATGCTTTTTGACAACGTTTAATCAATGTTGGGTTCTGACGTTGATTTGACCATTGAATTTTGGTCATTTCCCAACCAAAATTCAACACAAATATAACATTGAAACAACATGCTTTTTGACAACGTTGAATCAATGTTGGGTTCTGACGTTGATTTGACCATTGAATTTTGGTCATTTCCCAACCAAAATTCAACACAAATATAATATTGAAACAACATGCTTTTTGACAACGTTGAATCAATGTTGGGTTCTGACGTTGATTTGACATTGGAATTTGGTCATTTCCCAACCAATATTCTACAACACAAATACAATGTTGTAACAACATGCTTTTTGACGACGTTTATTCAATGTTGGGTTCTGACGTTGATTTGACCATTGAGTTTTGGTCATTTCCCAACCAATATTCTACAACACGAATACAACGTTGAAACAGCATGCTTTTTGACGTTAAATCAATGTTGGGTTGAATTTTGGTCATTTCCCAACTAATGTTCTACAACAGAAATACAACGTTGAAACAACATGCTTTTTGATGACGTTTATTCAATGTCAGGTTGTGACGTTAATTTGACCTTTGAAATGTGGTCATTTCCCAACCAATATTCTACAACACAAATACAACGTTGAAACAACATACTTTTTGATGTTAAATCAACGTTGTGTTCTGACATTGATTTGACCATTGAATTTTGGTAATTTCCCAACCAAAATTCAACACAAATACAACTTTGAAACAACATGCTTTTTGACGTTAAATCAACGTTGGGTTCTGACGTTGATTTGACCATTGAAATTTGGTCATTTCCCAAACCAAAATTCAACACAAATACAACGTTGAAACAACATGCTTTTTGACAACATTTATTCAATGTTGGGTTCTGACATTGATTTGACCATTGAAATGTGGTCATTTCCCAACCAATATTCTACAACACAAATACAACGTTGAAACAACATACTTTTTGACATTAAATCAACAACATCCTTTTTGACGACGTTTATTCAATGTCAGGTTGTGACATTGATGTGACCATTGAATTTTGGTCATTTCCCAAACAAAATTCAACACAAATACAATGTTGAAACAACATGCTTTTTGACGACGTTTAATCATTGTTGGGTTTTAGTGTTGATTTGACCATTGAAATTTGGTCATTTCCCAACGAATATTCTACAACACAAATACAACGTTGAAACAACATTCTTTTTGATGACGTTTATTCAATGTCAGGTTCTGACGTGGATTTGACCATTGAATTTTGGTAATTTCCCAACCAAAATTCAACACAAATACAACGTTGAAACAACATGCTTTTTGACGTTAAATCAACGTTGGGTTCTGACGTTGACTTGACCATTGAATTTTAGTCATTTCCCAACCAATATTTTACAACACAAATATAACGTTGAAACAACATTCTTTTTGACGACGTTTATTCAATGTCAGGT
This sequence comes from Nerophis lumbriciformis, assembly GCF_033978685.3. Classification (NCBI taxonomy): domain Eukaryota; kingdom Metazoa; phylum Chordata; class Actinopteri; order Syngnathiformes; family Syngnathidae; genus Nerophis; species Nerophis lumbriciformis. The sequence continues at coordinate 10,036,329 of NC_084584.2, read as the reverse complement.
TGTGACGTTGATTTAACCATTGAAATTTGGTCATTTCCCAAACCAAAATTCAACATAAATACAACATTGAAACAACATGCTTTTTGACAACTTTTAATCAATGTTGGGTTCTGACGTTGATCTGACCATTGAAATTTGGTAATTTCCCAACCAATATTCTACAACACAAATACAACGTTGAAACAAAATGCTTTTTGACAACGTTTAATCAATGTTGGGTTCTGACGTTGATTTGACCATTGAGTTTTGGTCATTTCCCAACCAAAATTCAACACAAATACAACGTTGAAACAACATGCTTTTTGACGACGTTTAATCAATGTTGGGTTTTAATGTTGATTTCACCATTGAAATTTGGTTATTTCCCAACCAGTATTCTACAACACAAATTCCACGTTGAAACAACATACTTTTTGACGACTTTTAATCAATGTTGGGTTTTAGTGTTGATTTCACCATTGAATTTTGGTTATTTCCCAACCAATATTCCACCACACAAATACAACGTTGAAACAACATGCTTTTTGACAAAGTTTAATCAATGTTGGGTTCTGACGTTGATTTGACCATTGAATTTTGGTTATTTCCCAACGTGGATCCAACCTCAGACATCAACGTTGTCTCAATTTACCAACACAACTATTTGGCGACAACGTTTTTAAAGTCGCTTTTAAAGCAGACGTACGCACAATCAACGTTGTATCAACGTCTCGCGCCTGCCGGGTTGGCTCTCCGCAAATGTGGCCCCCCCTGCAAGCTGGTGTGGATTCTGCCAGTTGGTGTAACTTTTCAACTTTGACTCGTTAGCGCTCGGCTTTTTTGGGGACATGGGGATTATCTTCCGCTCCCCCTCCCCCTTAACCTGCGCACAACAGCCGCCTAGACCGAGGGAAACAGGAACCGAGATCTCCTCGCTACGTGGGAACTGCTCATAATTATGCATGCAGATTTATTCCCTCAATCTTACATCATCTTTTTTCTCTCTTGCTATTGTTTTTTTTCGGTTTTTTTATGCCGATCACTAAAGGGTGGGTGGGAGTCAGGGGTGAGGAGGTTGGGGGCTGGGGGGGGCATGTGGATGATTAGCTTCTTTTTGTCCTCTGTGGTTTTTTTCTTCTTCCCTCGCTCCGCTTTTATTTTCCCTGAGAAGATTAAATATTTCTGCTTGAGAAAGTCTTTTTAGGGCGCCACTGACTGCTGTCCTGCACCACCCACGCCCCCACCTGCCCCGCCCCCCCCCTCCCTTGCCCGGCCCCCCCGCCCCGAGCAAAAACAGAGTTTGTCATTCCGAAATGTGGTTAAAAAAATGTAATCTTCCCACATAGAATAGAGAAAAAAGGAGGCAATGGAGGAATTTTTCTGTTTTGGGTAAAGTGGCCTCTTATTGAGTTGGGGGGGGGGGGGGGCGGCAACGGGGTAGACTGGCGCCCCCTCCTCGCCCCCGACTCTGAGTATCCACACACAACAGGGCTCCAATCTGTCAAATAATTAGCCAGTGTGGGAGGACAAAGCTTGTATTTCATACATCATCACTGTATTGTGACGGCTCATGGGAACTTCAGCTGGCAGACAAGCCTGGGGGGGAAAGAAGAGGGTCTGGGCGGAATTAAAAAGTTGCCCAGTGGAAAAGGCTCGACTGCGATAAAAAAAATAAATAAATAAAAAGTTGAGGATTATGAAATGAAGCTGCGCAATGCAAGAAGGTTTCTTTTTCATCTTTGACGACGAGGCGTTTGTATTTCGGGGGATAAAACTACAACGGGAGTGTCCCGATATCGGATGATATCGTCCGATACGGGCGTGTTTACTTGCCATCGACACGTCCTCCAATAGAATTATTTACTTAAGTCCAGGTAATTTTTTAGAGTGCGTTACTGTAAATGGAAAAACGAATCGTTTTTATTTTCACGCAAAATTCTGGCGCCTTTACTGTCATTTTTAAATCATAAAATCTACGACCGTTGTTTTTACAGTTAATTACTGTAAGTGGAAAAACAATACCACCAATTTTGTCATGATAAAATTCTGGTGACTGAGCTGTCATTTTTTTTTTTTAAATCGGAAAATCTAAAATCCTTGTTTTTAGATTGCGTCACTGTAAATGGAAAATTTTATCCTGCCGACTTTACTGTGATTTTTTATATTGTAAAATCTACAATCAATGTTTTTGTAGTGCGTTACTGTAAGCGTAAACACACAACCACTTTTATTTTAACGGTAAAATTCGGGCGACTTTACTGTCATTTTTTGTATCGTAAAATCTATGATTGATATTTTTAGAGTGCGTTACGGTAAATGGAAAAATTAATCATTTTCACGCAAAATTCTTCCGACTAAACCATAATTTTTTTATAGTAAAATCTATGATTGTTGTTTTTACAGTTAATTACTGTAAGTGGAAAAATGTATCACTTTTATTTCCACGCAAAATTCATGCGACTTTACTGTCATTTTTTGTATCGTAAAATCTATGATTGATATTTTTAGAGTGCGTTACTGCAAATGCAAAAAAGAGTCACTTTTATTTTCACGCAAAATTCTGGCGACTGAGCTGTCATTTATTTGGTATCGTAAAGTCTACGATCGACATTTTTATAGTGCGTTACTGTAAATAGAAAAATTAATCACTTTTATTTTCACGCAAAATTCTGGCGACTGGACTGTCATTTTTTTAATCGTAAAATCTACGTCCGTTGTTTCTACAGTTAATTACTGTAAGTGGAAAAAACAACAACACCAATTTTTTCATGGTAAAATTCTGGCGACTTTACTGTAATTTTTTGTATCATGAAATCTACAATCAATGTTTTTACAGTTAATTACTGTAAATGGAAAAATGTATCACTATTATTTTCACGCAGAATTCTGGCGACTGAGCTGTCATTTTTTGTATCGTAAAATCTATGATTGATATTTTTTGAGTGCGTTACTGTAAACGTAAACACACAACCACTCTTATTTTGACGGTAAAATTCCGGCGACTTTACTGTAATTTTTTGTATCGTAAAATCTACGATCGATGTTTTTAGAGTGCGTTACTGTAAATGGAAAAATGTATCACTTTTATTTTCATGCAAAATTCTGGGGACTGGGCTGTCATTTTTTAATCGTAAAATCTCCGACCGTTGTTTTTACAGTTAATTACTGTAAGTGAAAAAATTAATCACTTCTACTTTCACGCAAAATTCTGGTGACTTTACTGTCATTTTTTGTATCGTAAAATCTACGATTTATATTTTTGTAGTGCGTTACTGTAAACGTAAACACGCGACCACTCTTATTTTGACGGTAAAATTCTGCCGACTTTACTATAATTTTTTGTGTCGTGAAATCTACGATTGATGTTTTTAGAGTGCGTTACTGTAAATGGAAAATGTATCACTTTTATTTTCACGCAAAAGTCTGGCGACTGAACTGTCATTTTTTGTATCGTGAAATCTATGATCGATGTTTTTATAGTTAATTACTGTAAATGGAAAAATTAATCACTTTTATTTTCACGCAAAATTCTGGCGACGGAGCTGAAATTTTTTGGTACCGTAAAATCTACAATTGATATTTTTAGAGTGCGTTACTGTAAACGGAAACACACAACCACTCTTATTTTGACGGTAAAATTTCGGCAACTTTACTGTAATTTTTTGTATCGTGAAATCTACGATTGATGTTTTTATAGTGCGTTGCTGTAAATGGAAAAATTAATCACTTTTATTTTCAAGCAAAATTCTGGCAACTAAACTTAAATTTTTTTATCGTAAAATCTACGACCGTTGTTTCTACAGTTAATTACTGTAAGTGGAAAAAACAATACCACCAATTTTTTCATGGTAAAATTCTGGCAACTTTATTGTCATTTTTTGTATCGTGAAATCTACGATCGATGTTTCTATAGTTAATTACTGTAAATGGAATAATTAAATCACTTTTATTTTCACGCTAAATTCTGGCAACTAAACCGTAATTTTTTAATCATAAAATTTTCGACCGTTGTTTTTACAGTTAATTACTGTAAGTGGAAAATTTCATCACTTTTATTTTCATGCAAAATTCTGGCGACTGAGCTGAAATTTTTTGGTACCGTAAAATCTACAATTGATATTTTTAGAGTGCGTTACTGTAAACGGAAACACACAACCACTCTTATTTTGACGGTAAAATTTCGGCAACTTTACTGTAATTTTTTGTATCGTGAAATCTACGATTGATGTTTTTATAGTGCGTTGCTGTAAATGGAAAAATTAATCACTTTTATTTTCAAGCAAAATTCTGGCAACTAAACTTCAATTTTTTTATCGTAAAATCTACGACCGTTGTTTCTACAGTTAATTACTGTAAGTGGAAAAAACAATACCACCAATTTTTTCATGGTAAAATTCTGGCAACTTTATTGTCATTTTTTGTATCGTGAAATCTACGATCGATGTTTCTATAGTTAATTACTGTAAATGGAATAATTAAATCACTTTTATTTTCACGCTAAATTCTGGCAACTAAACCGTAATTTTTTAATCATAAAATTTTCGACCGTTGTTTTTACAGTTAATTACTGTAAGTGGAAAATTTCATCACTTTTATTTTCATGCAAAATTCTGGCGACTGAGCTGTCATTTTTTGTATCGTAAAATCTACGATTAATATTTTTGTAGTGCGTTACTGTAAACGTAAACACTCAATCACTCTTATTTTGACGGTAAAATTCCAGCGACATTACTGTCATTTTTTGTATTGAAAAATCTACGATCAATGTTTTTATAGTGCGTTACTGTAAATGGAAAAATGAATCGCTTTTATCTTCACGCAAAATTCTGGCGACTGAACTGTCATTTTTTAATCGTAAAATCTACGACCGTTGTTTTTACAGTTAATTACTGTAAGTGGAGAAATTAATCACTTTTATTTTCACGCAAAATTCTGGCGACTGAGCTGTCATTTTTTGTATCGTAAAATCTACGATTGATATTTTTGTAGTGCGTTACTGTAAACGTAAACACGCAACCACTCTTATTTTGACGGTAAAATTCTGGCGACTTTACTGTCATTTATTGTGTCATGAAATCTACCATCAATGTTTTTATAGTTAGTTACTGTAAATGGAAAAATTAATCACTTTTATTTTCACGCTAAATTCTGGCAACTAAACCGTAATTTTTTAATCATAAAATCTACGACCTTTTATCGTAAAATCTACGACTGTTGTTTTTATAGTTAATTACTGTAAATGGAAAAATTCATCACTTTTATTTTCAAGCAAAATTCTGGAAACTAAACCGTAATTTTTTTATCGGAAAATCTAAGACCGTTGATTTGACAGTTAATTACTGTAAGTGGAAAAATGAATCACTTTTATTTTTACGCAACATTCTGGCGACTGAGCTGGCATTTTTTGTATCGTAAAATCTACGATTGATAATTTTGTAGTGCGTTACTGTAAACGTAAACACGCGACCACTCTTATTTTGACGGTAAAATTCTGCCGACTTTACTGTCATTTTTTGTATCATAAAATCTACAATCGATGTTTTCATCGTGCGTTACTGTAAATGGAAAAATTAATTGCTTTTATTTTCAAGCAAAATTCTGGCGACTAAACTGTCATTTTTTTTAATCGTAAAATCTACGTCCGTTGTTTTTACAGTTAATTACTGTAAGTGGAAAAAACAACAACACCAATTTTTTCATGGTAAAATTCTGCCGACTTTACTGTCATTTTTTTGTATCGTAAAATCTACAATCAACGTTTTTATCGTGCGTTACTGTAAATGGAAAAATGTATCGCTTTTATTTTCTAGCAAAATTCTGGCAACTAAACTGTAATTTTTTAATCGTAAAATCTACGACCGTTGTTTTTACAGTTAATTACTGTAAGTGGAGAAATTAATCACTTATTTTCAGGCAAAAAAATATTTTTTTGTATCGTAAAGTCTACGATTTATATTTCTGTAGTGCGTTACTGTAAACGTAAATCCGTGACCACTCTTATTTTGACGGTAAAATTCAGGCGACATTACTGTCATTTATTGTATCGTGAAATCTACGATCGACGTTTTTATAGTGCAAATTTATCACTTTTATTTTCACGCAAAATTCTGGCGACTGAACTGTAATTTTTTTAATCGTAAAATCTACAACCGTTGTTTTTACAGTTAATTACCGTAAGTGGAAAAATTACTAACTTTTATTTTTACGCAAAAAATAATAATTTTTTGTATCGCAAAGTCTACGATTTATATTTTTGTAGTGCGTTGCTGTAAACGTAAACAAGCGACCACTCTTATTTTGACGGTAAAATTCTGCCGACTTTACTGTAATTTTTTGTTTTGTAAAATCTACCATCGATGTTTTCATTGTGCGTTACTGTAAATGGAAAAATTAATTGCTTTTATTTTCAAGCAAAATTCTGGCGACTAAACTGTCATTTTTTTTAATCGTAAAATCTACGTCTGTTGTTTTTACAGTTAATTACTGTAAGTGGAAAAATTAATCACTTTTATTTTCACGCTAAATTCTGGCAACTGAGCTGTAATTTTTTGTATCGTAAAATCTACGATTTATATTTTTGTAGTGCGTTACTGTAAACGTCAACACGCGACTACTCTTATTTTGACGGTAAAATTCCGGCGACATTACTGTCATTTATTGTATCGTGAAATCTACGATCGACGTTTTTATAGTGCGTTACTGTAAATGGACAAATTTATCACTTTTATTTTCACGCAAAATTCTGGCGACTGAACTGTAATTTTTTTAATCGTAAAATCTACGACCGTTGTTTTTACAGTTAATTACTGTAAGTGGAAAAATGAATAACTTTTATTTTTACGCAAAAAATAATAATTTTTTGTATCGCAAAGTCTACGATTGATATTTTTGTAGTGCGTTGCTGTAAACGTAAACAAGCGACCACTCTTATTTTGACGGTAAAATTCTGCCGACTTTACTGTAATTTTTTGTCGTGCGTTACTGTAAATGGAAAAATCAATCGCTTTTATTTTCAAGCAAAATTCTGGCGATTAAACTGTCTTTTTTTTTAATCGTAAAATCTACGTACGTTGTTTTTACAGTTAATTACTGTAAGTGGAAAAATTAATCACTTTTATTTTCACGCAAAATTCTGGCGACTGAGCTGTCGTTTTTTGTATCGTAAAATCTACGATTTATATTTTTGTAGTGCGTTACCGTAAACGTAAACACGCGACCACTCTTATTTTGACGGTAAAATTCTGCCGACTTTACTGTCATTTTTTGTATCATAAAATCTACAATCGATGTTTTCATCGTGCGTTACTGTAAATGGAAAAATTAATTGCTTTTATTTTCAAGCAAAATTCTGGCGACTAAACTGTAATTTTTTTTAATCGTAAAATCTACGACCGTTGTTTTTACAGTTAATTACTGTAAGTGGAAAAAACAACACCACCAATTTTTTCATGGTAAAATTCTGCCGACTTTACTGTCATTTTTTTGTATCATGAAATCTATGATCGATGTTTTTATAGTTAATTAATGTAAGTGGAATAATTAAATCACTTTTATTTTCACGCTAAATTCTGGCAACTAAACCGTAATTTTTTCATCGTAAAATCTACGACTGTTGTTTTTACAGTTAATTACTGTAAGTGGAAAAATTCATCACTTTTATTTTCACGCAAAATTCTGGCGACTGAGCTGTCATTTTTTGTATCGTAAAATCTACGATTTATATTTTTGTAGTGCGTTAATGTAAACATAAACACGCGACCACTTTTATTTTTACGGTAAAATTCTGCTGTCTTTACTGTCATTTTTTTGTATCGTAAAATCTACGATCGACGTTTTTATTGTGCGTTACTGTAAATGGAAAAATTAATCTCTTTTATTTTCAAGCAAAATTCTGGCAAATAAACTGTCATTTTTTGATCGTAAAATCTACGACCGTTGTTTTTACAGTTAATTACTGTAAGTGGAAAAATTAATAACTTTTATTTTCACTCAAAAAAAAAATTTTTTTTGTATCGTAAAGTCTACGATTTATATTTTTGTAGTGCGTTACTGTAAACGTAAACACGCGACCACTCTTATTTTGACGGTAAAATACTGACGACTTTACTGTCATTTATAGTGCGTTACTGTAAATGGAAAAATTAATCGCTTTTATTTTCAAGCAAAATTCTAGCGACTAAACTGTCATTTTTTTTAATCGTAAAATCTACGACCGTTGTTTTTACCGTTAATTACTGTAAGTGGAAAAATGAATAACTTTTATTTTTATGCAAAAAATAATAATTTTTTGTATCACAAAGTCTACGATTTATATTTTTGTAGTGCGTTGCTGTAAACGTAAACACGCGACCACTCTTATTTTGACGGTAAAATTCTGCCGACTTTACTATAATTTTTTTGTTTCGTAAAATCTACCATCGATGTCTTCATTGTGCGTTACTGTAAATGGAAAAATTAATCTCTTTTATTTTCAAGCAAAATTCTGGCAACTAAACTGTCATTTTTTAATCGTGAAATCTACGATCGATGTTTTTATAGTGCGTTTGGACAAATTTATCACTTTTATTTTCACGCAAAATTCTGGCGACTGAACTGTAATTTTTTAATCGTAAAATCTACGACTGTTGTTTTTACCGTTAATTACTGTAAGTGGAAAAATTAATAACTTTTATTTTCACGCAAATTTTTTTATTTTTTTGTATCGTAAAGTCTACGATTTATATTTTTGTAGTGCGTTCCAGTAAACGTAAACATGCGACCACTCTTATTTTGACGGTAAAATACTGACGACTTTACTGTCATTTATAGTGCGTTACTGTAAATGGAAAAATGAATCGCTTTTATTTTCAAGCAAAATTCTAGCGACTAAACTGTCATTTTTTTTAATCGTAAAATCTACGACCGTTGTTTTTACAGTTAATTACTGTAAGTGGAAAAAACAACACCACCAATTTTTTCATGGTAAAATTCTGCCGACTTTACTGTCATTTTTTTGTGTCGTGAAATCTACGATCGATGTTTTTATAGTTAATTACTGTAAATGGACAAATTTCATTCGGGCGCCAGAACTGTCATCTTTTCCATCGTAAAATCGTTGTTTTTACAGTTAATTACTGTAAGTGGAAAAATTAATCACTTTTATTTTCACGCAAAAAAAAAAATCATTTTTTGTATCGCAAAGTCTACGATTGATATTTTTGTAGTGCGTTACTGTAAACGTAAACACGCGACCACTCTTATTTTGACGGTAAAATTCCGGTGACATTACTGTCATTTATTGTATCGTGAAATCTACGATCGACGTTTTTATAGTGCGTTACTGTAAATGGACAAATTTATCACTTTTATTTTCACGCAAAATTCTGGCGACTGAACTGTAATTTTTTAATCGTAAAATCTACGACTGTTGTTTTTACCGTTAATTACTGTAAGTGGAAAAATGAATAACTTTTATTTTTACGCAAAAAATAATAATTTTTTGTATCGCAAAGTCTACGATTTATATTTTTGTAGTGCGTTGCTGTAAACGTAAACACGCGACCACTCTTATTTTGACGGTAAAATTCTGCCGACTTTACTATAAGTTTCGTAAAATCTACCATCGATGTCTTCATTGTGCGTTACTGTAAATGGAAAAATTAATCTCTTTTATTTTCAAGCAAAATTCTGGCAACTAAACTGTCATTTTTTAATCGTGAAATCTACGATCGATGTTTTTATAGTGCGTTTGGACAAATTTATCACTTTTATTTTCACGCAAAATTCTGGCGACTGAACTGTAATTTTTTAATCGTAAAATCTACGACTGTTGTTTTTACCGTTAATTACTGTAAGTGGAAAAATTAATAACTTTTATTTTCACGCAAAAAAAATTATTTTTTTGTATCGTAAAGTCTACAATTGATATTTTTGTAGTGCGTTACAGTAAACGTACACATGCGACCACTCTTGTTTTGACGGTAAAATTCTGCCGACTTTACTGTCATTTATAGTGCGTTACTGTAAATGGAAAAATTAATCGCTTTTATTTTCAAGCAAAATTCTGGCGATTAAACTGTCATTTTTTTAAATTGTAAAATCTACGACCGTTGTTTTTACAGTTAATTACTGTAAGTGGAAAAAACAATATCACCAATTTTTTGGGGGGGTAAAATTCTGGCGACTTCACTGTCATTTTTTTGTATCGTGAAATCCACGATCGATGTTTTTATAGTTAATTACTGTAAATGGAAACATTTCATTCGGGCGCCAGAACTGTCATCTTTTTCATCGTAAAATCGTTGTTTTTGCAGTTAATTACTGTAAGTGGAAAGAGAAAACGTGACCTTCCTGCATTCAATAATCAAGGTTGCGACGCGTTTAATAACACGGGTTTTTTTTGGTCCGTTTTTTCCAAATATATGATCTTTGATACGCAGCGACTGTTCCTGACGGACTTAGCTGATTGTCGGCGTGAAATGGCGAAGTTAAACACGCTCTTGACTGTCATGTGACACATATGCCTCTTGCCCCCCCACCCTTCTCTTCAATGTTGCTCTTTATCCCCCCCCCCCCTCCCAGACCGCCATTTATAAAGACAACACGGCGCACAATGGCGGCCCTGTTTGCTAAAGGGGATGGCCTTAATGGAGACTTATATTTCCAGGATTGTATCTGCATTCAGTTGCAAATCAGCGAGGGGGGGTGGGGGGGGGGAGCAGGGGGGGGCTTCAATGCTGGTGCTCTGTCTATGAATAATAGTATCATTTGAATTAAGTGGACACCTGGTGCAGTCGCCGCCACTTGCCAACTTCCCTCTTTCCCAGCCCGTCCTTATCCGCAGCCTCCGATTACACCGCCGCACACTTGTAACCTTAGGCCCCCCCCCCCCCCGCAGGAAGTACTTCAAAAAACAGGAAGAGAGGAAAAATTCTTATCGACTGCAAAAAGGCGGTGTGGCGTTACGCAGGGCAGGTGGAGCACTTCCAGTCCGACACGGCAAAAAGATCGAGTGACGCCTTTTGTCGATTCGCCGACGGAGGGCCCGCGTGGCAAATTAGGACCAGGATGTGGCGAAGAAGAAGAAACCTGGTGTGCGTGCGTTGGTGAGCACGGACGACGCAGGCGGACAAGCTGGGCTTTGTGGGGGAAACTCACAGATGTCCTCTCTGGAAGAGTCCTTGGGACTTGGACGGGTTCACTTTTGACACGTTTTTGTCTCCAAATGGAATGAAATTATTATTTTTTCTTCTTTTCCCTCAAAATTCTACACACAATACCGCATACTGACAATGAGAAATTACAACGTTTCTGCAGGTCCGTGTACCTTCCCGCTCATTCTAGTTCCAATTCTGAAACGCAATCAAAGAACTAGTGCTGGCTGTCCAGAGTCGGGACCCGGGGTGGACCGCTCGCCTGTGCATCGGTTGGGGACATCTCTGCGCTGCTGACCCGTCTCTGCTCGGGATGGTGTCCTGCTGGTCCCACTATGGACTGGACTCTCACTATTATGTTAGATCCATTATGGACTGGACTCTCACACTATTATGTTAGATCCACTATGAACTGGACTCTCACTATTATGTTAAATCCACTATGGACTAGACTCTCACTATTATGTTAGATCCACTATGGACTGGACTCTCACACTATTATGTTAGATCCACTATGGACTGGACTCTCACACTATTATGTTAGATCCACTATGGACTGGACTCTCACTATTATGTTAGAGCCACTATGGACTGGACTCTCACTATTATGTTAGAGCCACTATGGACTGGACTCTCACTATTATGTTAGAGCCACTATGGACTGGACTCTCACTATTATGTTAGATCCACTATGGACTGGACTCTTACAATTATGTTAGATTCACTATGGACTGGACTCTCACACTATTATGTTAGATCCACTATGGACTGGACTATCACTATTATGTTAGATCCACTATGGACTGGACTTTCACACTATTATGTTAGATCCACTATGGACTGGACTCTCACTATTATGTTAGATCCACTATGGACTGGACTCTCACTATTATGTTAGATCCATTATGGACTGGACTCTCACACTATTATGTTAGATCCACTATGAACTGGACTCTCACTATTATGTTAAATCCACTATGGACTAGACTCTCACTATTATGTTAGATCCACTATGGACTGGACTCTCACACTATTATGTTAGATCCACTATGGACTGGACTCTCACTATTATGTTAGATCCACTATGGACTGGACTCTCACTATTATGTTAGATCCACTATGGACTGGACTCTCACACTATTATGTTAGATCCACTATGGACTGGACTCTCACTATTATGTTAGATCCACTATGGACTGGACTCTCACTATTATGTTAGATCCACTATGGACTGGACTCTTACTATTATGTTAGATCCACTAAGGACTGGACTCTTACTATTATGTTAGATCCACTATGGACTGGACTCTCACAATATTATGTTAGATCCACTATGGACTGGACTCTCACTATTATGTTAGATCCACTATGGACTGGACTCTTACTATTATGTTAGATCCACTATGGACTTGACTCTCACTATTATGTTAATTCCATTATGGACTGGACTCTCACTATTATGTTAAATCCACTATGGACTGGACTTTCACAATATTATGTTAGATCCACTATGGACTGGACTTTCACAATATTATGTTAGATCCACTATGGACTGGACTCTCACTATTATGTTAGATCCACTATGGACTGGACTCTCACAATATTATGTTAGATCCACTATGGACTGGACTCTCACTATTATGTTAGATCCACTATGGACTGGACTCTCACACATTTATGTTAGATCCACTATGAACTGGACTCTCACTATTATGTTAGATCCACTATGGACTGGACTCTCACAATATTATGTTAGATCCACTATGGACTGGACTCTCACTATTATGTTAGATCCATTATGGACTGGACTCTCACACATTTATGTTAGATCCACTATGAACTGGACTCTCACTATTATGTTAAATCCACTATGGACTAGACTCTCACTATTATGTTAGATCCTCTATGGACTGGACTCTCACACTATTATGTTAGATCCACTATGGACTGGACTTTCACTATTATGTTAGATCCATTATGGACTGGACTCTCACTATTATGTTAGATCCACTATGGACTGGACTCTCACTATTATGTTAGATCCACTATGGACTGGACTCTCACTATTATGTTAGATCCACTATGGACTGGACTCTCACTATTATGTTAGATCCACTATGGACTGGATTCACACTATTATGTTAGATCCACTATGGACTAGACATTCACTATTATGTTAGATCCACTATGGACTGGACTCTCACACTATTATGTTAGATCCACTATGGACTGGACTCTCACTATTATGTTAAATCCACTATGGACTGGACTTTCACAATATTATGTTAGATCCACTATGGACTGGACTTTCACAATATTATGTTAGATCCACTATGGACTGGACTCTCACTATTATGTTAGATCCACTATGGACTGGACTCTCACAATATTATGTTAGATCCACTATGGACTGGACTCTCACTATTATGTTAGATCCACTATGGACTGGACTCTCACACATTTATGTTAGATCCACTATGAACTGGACTCTCACTATTATGTTAGATCCACTATGGACTGGACTCTCACAATATTATGTTAGATCCACTATGGACTGGACTCTCACTATTATGTTAGATCCATTATGGACTGGACTCTCACACATTTATGTTAGATCCACTATGAACTGGACTCTCACTATTATGTTAAATCCACTATGGACTAGACTCTCACTATTATGTTAGATCCTCTATGGACTGGACTCTCACACTATTATGTTAGATCCACTATGGACTGGACTTTCACTATTATGTTAGATCCATTATGGACTGGACTCTCACTATTATGTTAGATCCACTATGGACTGGACTCTCACTATTATGTTAGATCCACTATGGACTGGACTCTCACTATTATGTTAGATCCACTATGGACTGGACTCTCACTATTATGTTAGATCCACTATGGACTGGATTCACACTATTATGTTAGATCCACTATGGACTAGACATTCACTATTATGTTAGATCCACTATGGACTGGACTCTCACACTATTATGTTAGATCCACTATGGACTGGACTCTCACTATTATGTTAGATCCACTATGGACTGGACTCTCACTATTATGTTAGCTCCACTATGGACTGGACTCTCACACTATTATGTTAGATCCACTATGGACTGGACTCTTACTATTGTGTTAGATCCACTATGGACTGGACTCTCACTATTATGTTAGATCCATTATGGACTGGACTCTTACTATTGTGTTAGATCCACTATGGACTGGACTCTCACTATTAGGTTACATCCACTATGGACTGGACTCTTACTATTGTGTTAGATCCACTATGGACTGGACTCTTACTATTGTGTTAGATCCACTATGGACTGGACTCTCACTATTATGTTAGATCCATTATGGACTGGACTCTTACTATTGTGTTAGATCCACTATGGACTGGACTCTCACTATTATGTTACATCCACTATGGACTGGACTCTTACTATTGTGTTAGATCCACTATGGACTGGACTCTTACTATTGTGTTAGATCCACTATGGACTGGACTCTCACTATTATGTTAAATCCACTATGGACTAGACTCTCACTATTATGTTAGATCCACTATGGACTGGACTCTCACACTATTATGTTAGATCCACTATGGACTGGACTCTCACACTATTATGTTAGATCCACTATGGACTGGACTCTTACTATTATGTTAGATCCACTATGGACTGGACTCTCACGCTATTATGTTAGATCCACTATGGACTGGACTTTCACAATATTATGTTAGATCCACTATGGACTGGACTCTCACACTATTATGTTAGATCCACTATGGACTGGACTCTCACTATTATGTTAGATCCACTATGGACTGGACTCTCACTATTATGTTAGATCTACTATGGACTGGACTCTCACACTATTATGTTAGATCCACTATGGACTGGACTCTCACTATTATGTTAGATCCACTATGGACTGGACTCTCACTATTATGTTAGATCCACTATGGACTGGACTCTTACTATTATGTTAGATCCACTATGGACTGGACTCTCACTATTATGTTAGATCCACTATGGACTGGACTCTCACTATTATGTTAGATCCACTTTGGACTGGACTCTCACACTATTACGTTAGATCCACTATGGACTGGACTCTCACTATTATGTTAGATCCACTATGGACTGGACTCTCACTATTATTTTAGATCCACTATGAACTGGACTCTCACTATTATGTTAAATCCACTATGGACTGGACTCTTACTATTATGTTAAATCTACTATGGACTAGACTCTCACTATTATGTTAGATCCACTATGGACTGGACTCTCACACTATTATGTTAGATCCACTAAGGACTGGACTCTTACAGTATTATGTTAGATCCACTATGGACTGGACTCTCACTATTATGTTAGATCCACTATGGACTGGACTCTTACTATTATGTTAGATCCACTATGGACTGGACTCTTACTATTATGTTAGATCCACTATGGACTGGACTCTCACTATTATGTTAAATCCACTATGGACTGGACTCTCACAATATTATGTTAGATCCACTATGGACTGGACTTTCACAATATTATGTTAGATCCACTATGGACTGGACTCTCACTATTATGTTAGATCCACTATGGACTGGACTCTCACAATATTATGTTAGATCCACTATGGACTGGACTCTCACTATTATGTTAGATCCACTATGGACTGGACTCTCACTATTATGTTAGATCCACTATGGACTGGACTCTCACTATTATGTTAGATCCACTATGGACTGGATTCACACTATTATGTTAGATCCACTATGGACTGGATTCACACTATTATGTTAGATCCACTATGGACTGGACTTTCACAATATTATGTTAGATCCACTATGGACTGGACTCTCACACTATTATGTTAGATCCACTATGGACTGGACTCTCACTATTATGTTAGATCCACTATGGACTGGACTCTCACTATTATGTTAGCTCCACTATGGACTGGACTCTCACTATTATGTTAGATCCACTATGGACTGGACTCTCACACTATTATGTTAGATCCACTATGGACTGGACTCTCACTATTATGTTAGATCCACTATGGACTGGACTCTCACACTATTATGTTAGATCCACTATGGACTGGACTCTCACACTATTATGTTAGATCCACTATGGACTGGACTTTCACTATTATGTTAGATCCACTATGGACTGGACTTTCACTATTATGTTAGATCCACTATGGACTTGACTCTCACTATTATGTTAGATCCACTATGGACTGGACTCTCACTATTATGTTAGATCCACTATGGACTGGACTCTCACTATTATGTTAGATCCACTATGGACTGGACTCTCACTATTATGTTAGATCCACTATGAACTGGACTCTCACTATTATGTTAAATCCACTATGGACTAGACTCTCACTATTATGTTAGATCCACTATGGACTGGACTTTCACTATTATGTTAAATCCACTATGGACTAGACTCTCACTATTATGTTAGATCCACTATGGACTGGACTCTCACACTATTATGTTAGATCCACTATGGACTGGACTCTCACACTATTATGTTAGATCCACTATGGACTGGATTCTTACTATTATGTTAGATCCACTATGGACTGGACTCTCACACTATTATGTTAGATCCACTATGGACTGGACTCTTACTATTATGTTAGATCCACTATGGACTGGACTCTCACACTATTATGTTAGTTCCACTATGGACTGGACTTTCACAATATTATGTTAGATCCACTATGGACTGGACTCTCACACTATTATGTTAGATCCACTATGGACTGGACTCTCACTATTATGTTAGATCCACTATGGACTGGACTCTCACTATTATGTTAGCTCCACTATGGACTGGACTCTCACTATTATGTTAGATCCACTATGGACTGGACTCTCACTATTATGTTAGATCCACTATGGACTGGACTCTCACACTATTATGTTAGATCCACTATGGACTGGACTCTCACTATTATGTTAGATCCACTATGGACTGGACTCTCACACTATTATGTTAGATCCACTATGGACTGGACTCTCACTATTATGTTAGATCCACTATGGACTGGACTCTCACACTATTATGTTAGATCCACTATGGACTGAACTTTCACAATATTATGTCAGACCCACTCGACGTCCATTGCATTCGGTCTCCCCTGGAGGGGGCGGGGGGGCCACCCACATCTGCGGTCCTCTCCAAGGTTTCTCATAGTCATTCATATTGACGTCCCACTGGGGTGAGTTTTTCTTTGCCCTTATGTGGGCTCTGTACCGAGGATGTCGTTGTGGCTTGTGCAGCCCTTTGAGACACTTGTGATTTAGGGCTATATAAATAAACATTGATTGATTGGTTGATTGATTGATTGAACTACATTAGGGTTGTTTTTCAATGTGTACTGTATGTGGAGGTCTCTCTCCTCCGGGTTCCTCGGACCACCAAGCACTGACATGACAGCCCGGTTCAGGGTTACAACACTGTTTTATTTCCGTGATAAAGTCTCTTGCTTTTCAGCAATTGTTCTGTGTTTGTCTCCGGCTTTTCGCTCTTGCTCCAACGCCGACCACTCTCTCCTCCCGGGCTGCTGCCTTTTAACAGAGAAACAGGTGATTAGATAACCAGGCCCAGGTGGGCCATCCACGCACCTGTCGCTGATCTCGAAGTCGGTCCTGGCACACCCCGCTTGGCTGCAGGTCCGCGGGCCACGCCCCCCTCCACACTATATATGGCAGGTTTGGAAACAAACAAAAAAGGGTGAATTTTCATTTGAAAAAATTGCCATAAAATTAGATTTTGTGCTGTTTTAATAGTAATAATAATACATTTTAATTGGTACAGCGCTTTTCACTCAAAGACGCTTTACAGGATAAAAATGTTTTAAATATAAAACAGTCCAAAGTAATAATAATAATATAAAATACAGGAAATATAAAATAAGTACATTGTAAAATACATAAAAACACTGGACATTTACAAGACACAGAACACTAATCACAGGTTTATTTTTATGGATTTGTATTTTTCCAGATAAACACAAAAATCCAATTCCTGTTTATCCAAAATGCAAAAATGCGTTGACAAATTGAACCGGAAGCGGTATTTTAGCTTTTCGTTGGCGTCTAGCATGTTTTTAGGATAACGCTGAAGTCCTATTGTCGTTTTTAAAAAGTGTAATTAAATATTTGTCCAACTTTTTGTTTCCGAAATTTAAAAAAAAATATAGAAAAAAAAAATTGTTTTTTGATTTGCATTTGAGAATTTTATATTGACGGACCTTTTCCAGACCTTTTAAGAATAAAAAGCTAAGAAATCACACACAAAAAAAGCGATTTTCAGATTAATCGCGATTCTTATTGGTAACGATTCTTAATCAATTAAAACAATTTGTTTTGTATTATTTTCTTTTTTAATTTATTTTTGAAATATTTTATTATTTTTATTTATTTATTTAATTTAATTGGTATTTTCTTACTTATTTATTTCTTTAAATTTGTGTTTGATTAATAGCCTTTTTGCTGCCGAGGCCGACGCAGAAAGAGCCAAATTTTACAACGTGAAGTTGTCACCTTGTGTAAATGGTAAATAAAAGGAGAATACAACAAATCCTTTTCAACTTATATTCAATTGAATAGACTGCAAAGACAAGATATTTCATGTTCACACTCATAAACTTTGTTCTTTTTTGCAAATATTAGCTCATTTGGAATTTCAAAAAAAGCTGGCACAAGTGGCAAAAAAGACGGAGAAAGTTGAGGAATGCTCATCAAACACTTATTTGGAACATCCCACAGGTGGACAGGCTAATTGGGAACATGTGGGTGCCATGATTGGGTATAAAAGCAGCTTCATTCACAAACAAGGATGGTTCGAGGTTCACCACTTTGTCAACAAATGCCTGAGCAAATTGTGTAAGAACAACATTTCTCAACCAGCTATTGCAAGGAATTTAGGGATTTCACCATCTACACTCCGTAATATCATCAAAAGGTTCAGAGAATCTGGAGAAATCACTGCACGTAAGCGATGGTATTACGGACCTTGGATCCCGCAGTCGGTACTGCATCAAAAAGCGACATCAGTGTGTAAAGGATATCACCTCATGGGCTCAGGAACACTTCAGACAACCACTGTCAGTAACTACAGTTGGTCGTGATCTCTAAGTGCAAGGTAAAACTCTACTATGTAAAGCCAAAGCCATTTATCAACAACACCCAGAAACGCCGCCGGCTTCGCTGGGCCCCGAGCTCATCTTAGATGGACTGATGCAAAGTGGAAAAGTGTTCTGTGGTCTGAAGAGTCCACATTTCAAATAGTTTTGGGAAACTGTGGACACAAAGAGGAAAAAAAACATTCAGATTGTTCTTTGGGTGATGACCGAAAGGACAAGATCACGGGTACAAGCGGCCCAAATGAGTTTACTCCGCCGGGTGGCGGGTCTCTCCCTTAGAGATAGGGTGAGAAGCTCTGTCATCCGGGAGGAGCTCAAAGTAAAGCCTCCTCCACATGGAGAGGAGCCAGATGAGGTGGTTCGGGCATCTGGTCAGGATACCACCTGAACGCCTCCCTAGGGCACGTCCGACCGGTAGGAGGCCACGGGGAAGACCGAGGACACGTTGGGAAGACTATGTCTCCCGGCTGGCCTGGGAACGCCTCGGGATCCTCCCGGGAAGAGCTGGACGAGGTGGCTGGGGAGAGGGAAGTCTGGGCTTCCCTGCTTAGGCTGCTGCCCCCGCGACCCGACCTCGGGTGCAAAGTCGAAGATGGTAGATATTTATTATCGCACTCGCTCAATCATAACCATTTTGGAAGACTCACTCGTCGTGTTTCCTCACATCATCACACAAAGCTTGTTTTCGCGTGTGATCATAAATCACGGGCAAGGGTCGATACAGCGGGCTGCAGCGGCCTGATAACACGATCGATACGGGCCATTTGGATTTTAATTAACACATGACAGCCGCCTGCCGCTGAAACAGTAAAACATGACCCCCCCGATATTTTGACACCTGATCAGGTGTGTCCGAGCGCTCTGAGACAGACCGTCCCGGTGGTCTTCAGGAACCCTCATCCCGCAGACACAAAGCCGAGGGAAAAAGGACGAGGTGAACAGAAGCAGCGGGGATTGATTGACAGCTGAGTGGACACTGGCTTTAGCAGTTAGCTCGGTGTCGCTATTGATTTTTTTTCTTCAGCTTTATCTGCTTTGATGCTGCGAGAGAATGGAGACCGCCGCTGCTTATTCCCTCCTGTCCTTCAAGGCCCTCCAAAGCAAGGAAACAGAAGAGCCTTTAGAGCTCTACATTGCTCAGGTTTCCATTGTATTTGCTAATAAACACACTATGATGGGACTGTCCGTCAATCTTGTCGTTACAACGCCGTACAGTAGTAGGGATGGTGTGACATGGCCCAAAAACTATATCACAGCCCTTTGTTTATCACAGACAAAAAGGTATACACTTTATCTCATGCTTACATCTCATTGTGCAAAATGTGAATTCCACGTATGAAGAATGTTAATTTTTGGATTTATTAACAATGAAATGCTGTTACTAGATGACGTAAATGCTAATAAAAAAAAAGACTCTGCCGTGATATATTTCCCAGACAAAAAGGTATACACTTTATCTCATGCTTACATCTCATTGTGCAAAATGTGAATTTCACGTATGAAGAATGTTAATTTTTGGATTTATTAACCATGAAATTCTGTTACTAGATGACATAAATGCTCATAAAAAAAAGACTCTGCAGTGATATATATACGAGGCAAAAAGGTATACACTTTATCTCATGCTTACATCTCATTGTGCAAAATGTGAATTTCACGTATGAAGAATGTTAATTTTTGGATTTATTAACTATGAAATTCTGTTACTAGATGACATAAATGCTCATAAAAAAAAGACTCTGCAGTGATATATATACGAGGCAAAAAGGTATACACTTCATCTCATGCTTACATCTCATTGTGCAAAATGTGAATTTCACGTATGAAGAATGTTAATTTGTGGATATTAACCATGAAATGTTGTTACTAGATGACAAAAATGCTCATAAAAAAAGGACTCTGCAGTGATCTATTTACCAGACAAAAAGATATACACTTTATCTCATGCTTGCGTCTCATTGTGCAAAATGTGAATTTCATGTATGAAGAATATACATTTTTGGATATTAACCATGAAATGCTGTTACTAGATCACATAAATGCTAATAATAAAAAAAAGACTCTGCAGTTATATATTTCCCAGACAAAAAGGTATACACTTTATCTCATGCTTACATCTCATTGTGCAAAATATGAATTTCACGTATGAAGAATGTTAATTTTTGGATTTATTAACCATGAAATGCTGTTACTAGATGACATAAATGCTAATAAAACAAAGACTCTGCAGTGATATACAGTATATACCAGGCAAAAATATATACACTTTATCTCATGCTTACATCTCATTGTGCAAAATGTGAATTTCACGTATGAAGAATGTTAATTTTTGGATTTATTAACCATGAAATGCTGTTACTAGATGACATAAATGCTAATTTAAAAAAAGACTCTGCAGTGATATATATACCAGACAAAAAGGTATACACTTTATCGCATGCTTACGTCTCATTGTGCAAAATGTGAATTTCACGTATGAAGAATGTTAATTTTTGGATATTATCCATGAAATGCTGTTACTGGATGACATAAATGCTCATAAAAAAACAACTCTGCAGTGATATATTTACCAGACAAAAAGGTATACACTTTATCTCATGCTTACATCTCATTGTGCAAAATGTGAATTTCACGTATGAAGAATGTTGATACGTGGATATTAACCATGAAATGCTGTTACTAAATCACATAAATGCTAAGAAGAAAAAAAAGACTCTGCAGTGATATATTTACCAGACAAAAAGGTATACACTTTATCTCATGCTTACGTCTCATTGTGCAAAATGTGAATTTCATGTATGAAGAATATACATTTTTGGATATTAACCATGAAATGCTGTTACTAGATGACATAAATGCTCATAAAAAACCCAACTCTGCAGTGATATACTGTATTTCCCAGACAAAATGTATACCCTTCATCTCATGCTTACATCTCATTGTGCAAAATGTGAATTTCACGTATGAAGAATGTTAATTTTTGGATTTATTAACCATGAAATGCTGTTACTAGATGACATAAATGCTAATTAAAAAAAAGACTCTGCAGTGATATATATACCAGGCAAAAAGGTATACACTTCATCTCATGCTTACATCTCATTGTGCAAAATGTGAATTCCACGTATGAAGAATGTTAATTTTTGGATTTATTAACCATAAAATGCTGTTACTAGATCACATAAATGCTAATTTAAAAAAAAACTCTGCCGGAATATATTTACCAGACAAAAAGGTATACACTTTATCTCGTGCTTACATCTAATTGTGCAAAATGTGAGTTTCACGTATGAAGAATGTTAATTTTTGGATTTATTAACCATGAAATTCTGTTCCTAGATGACATAAATGCTCATTTAAAAAAAAACTCTGCCGTAATATATTTCCCAGACAAAAAGGTATACACTTCATCTCATGCTTACACCTCATTGTGCAAAATGTGAATTTCACGTATGAAGAATGTTAATTTTTGGATTTATTAACCATGAAATGCTGTTACTAGATGACATAAATGCAAAGAAAAAAAAGACTCTGCAGTGATATACAGTATATACCAGGCAAAAATATATACACTTTATCTCATGCTTACATCTCATTGTGCAAAATGTGAATGTCATGTATGAACAATGTTAGTTTTTAGATATTAACCATGAAATGCTGTTACTAGATGACATAAATGCTAATTAAAAAAAAGCTATGCAGTGATAGATTTACCAGGCAAAAAGGTATACACTTTATCTCATGCTTACATCTCATTGTGCAAAATGTGAATTTCACGTATGAAGAGTGTTAATTTTTGGATATTAACCATGAATTGCTGTTACTAGATGACATACATGCTAATAAAAAAAAAGACTCTGCAGTGATATACAGTATATACCAGGCAAAAATATATACACTTTATCTCATGCTTACATCTCATTGTGCAAAATGTGAATGTCATGTATAAACAATGTTAGTTTTTAGATATTAACCATGAAATGCTGTTACTAGATGACATAAATGCTAATTTAAAAAAAAGCTATGCAGTGATAGATTTACCAGGAAAAAAGGTATACACTTTATCTCATGCTTACATCTCATTGTGCAAAATGTGAATTTCACGTATGAAGAGTGTTAATTTTTGGATATTAACCATGAAATGCTGTTACTAGATGACATAAATGCTAATAAAAAAAACTATGCAGTGATAGATTTACCAGGCAAAAAGGTATACACTTTATCTCATGCTTGCATCTCATTGTGCAAAATGTGAATGTCATGTATGAACAATGTTAGTTTTTGGATATTGACCATGAAATGCTGTTACTAAATGACATAAATGCTAATTTAAAAAAAAACTCTGCCGTGATATATTTCCCAGACAAAAAGGTATACACTTTATCTCATGCTTACATCTCATTGTGCAAAATGTGAATGTCATGTATGAACAATGTTAGTTTTTAGATATTAACCATGAAATTCTGTTACTAGATGACATAAATGCTAATTTAAAAAAAGCTATGCAGTGATAGATTTACCAGGCAAAAAGGTATACACTTTATCTCATGCTTACATCTCATTGTGCAAAATGTGAATTTCACGTATGAAAAATGTTAATTTTTGGATTTATTAACCATGAAATGCTGTTACTAGATGACATAAATGCTAATTAAAAAAAAGACTCTGCAGTGATATATATACCAGGCAAAAAGGTATACACTTCATCTCATGCTTACATCTCATTGTGCAAAATGTGAATTTCACGTATGAAGAATGTTAATTCGTGGATATTAACCATGAAATGCTGTTACTAGATGACATAAATGCTAATTTAAAAAAAAACTCTGCCGTGATATATTTCCCAGACAAAAAGGTATACACTTTATCTCATGCTTACATCTCATTGTGCAAAATGTGAATTTCACGTATGAAGAATGTTAATTTTTGGATTTATTAACCATGAAATGTTGTTACTAGATGACATAAATGCTAATTAAAAAAAAGACTCTGCAGTGATGTATATACCAGGCAAAAAGGTATACACTTCATCTCATGCTTACATCTCATTGTGCAAAATGTGAATGTCATGTATGAACAATGTTAGTTTTTGGATATTGACCATGAAATGCTGTTACTAAATGACATAAATGCTAATTAAAAAAAAAACTCTGCCGTGATATATTTCCCAGACAAAAAGGTATACACTTTATCTCATGCTTACATCTCATTGTGCAAAATGTGAATGTCATGTATGAACAATGTTAGTTTTTAGATATTAACCATGAAATTCTGTTACTAGATGACATAAATGCTAATTTAAAAAAAGCTATGCAGTGATAGATTTACCAGGCAAAAAGGTATACACTTTATCTCATGCTTACATCTCATTGTGCAAAATGTGAATTTCACGTATGAAGAATGTTAATTTTTGGATTTATTAACCATGAAATGCTGTTACTAGATGACATAAATGCTAATTAAAAAAAAGACTCTGCAGTGATATATATACCAGGCAAAAAGGTATACACTTCATCTCATGCTTACATCTCATTGTGCAAAATGTGAATTTCACGTATGAAGAATGTTAATTCGTGGATATTAACCATGAAATGCTGTTACTAGATGACATAAATGCTAATTTAAAAAAAAACTCTGCCGTGATATATTTCCCAGACAAAAAGGTATACACTTTATCTCATGCTTACATCTCATTGTGCAAAATGTGAATTTCACGTATGAAGAATGTTAATTTTTGGATTTATTAACCATGAAATGTTGTTACTAGATGACATAAATGCTAATTAAAAAAAAGACTCTGCAGTGATGTATATACCAGGCAAAAAGGTATACACTTCATCTCATGCTTACATCTCATTGTGCAAAATGTGAATTTCACGTATGAAGAATGTTAATTTGTGGATATTAACCATGAAATGTTGTTACTAGATGACATAAAGGCTAATTTAAAAAAAACTCTGCCGGAATATATTTACCAGACAAAAAGGTATAC
This sequence comes from Nerophis lumbriciformis, assembly GCF_033978685.3. Taxonomy (NCBI): domain Eukaryota; kingdom Metazoa; phylum Chordata; class Actinopteri; order Syngnathiformes; family Syngnathidae; genus Nerophis; species Nerophis lumbriciformis. Next base: position 10,011,045 of record NC_084584.2, on the reverse strand, counting down.
ACTTTATCTCATGCTTACATCTCATTGTGCAAAATGTGAATTTCACGTATGAAGAATGTTAATTTTTGGATTTATTAACCATGAAATGCTGTTATTAGATGACATAAATGCTCATTTAAAAAAAAAACTCTGCCGTGATATATTTCCCAGACAAAAAGGTATACACTTTATCTCATGCTTACATCTCATTGTGCAAAATGTGAATTTCACGTATGAAGAGTGTTAATTTTTGGATATTAACCATGAAATGCTGTTACTAGATGACATAAATGCTAATAAAAAAACTATGCAGTGATATATTTACCAGACAAAAAGGTATACACTTTATCTCATGCTTACATCTCATTGTGCAAAATGTGAATTCCACGTATGAAGAATGTTAATTTTTGGATTTATTAACCATGAAATTCTGTTACTAGATGACATAAATGCTCATTTAAAAAAAAACTCTGCCGTAATATATTTCCCAGACAAAAAGGTATACACTTCATCTCATGCTTACACCTCATTGTGCAAAATGTGAATTTCACGTATGAAGAATGTTAATTTTTGGATTTATTAACCATGAAATGCTGTTACTAGATGACATAAATGCAAAGAAAAAAAAGACTCTGCAGTGATATACAGTATATACCAGGCAAAAATATATACACTTTATCTCATGCTTACATCTCATTGTGCAAAATGTGAATGTCATGTATGAACAATGTTAGTTTTTAGATATTAACCATGAAATGCTGTTACTAGATGACATAAATGCTAATTAAAAAAAAGCTATGCAGTGATAGATTTACCAGGCAAAAAGGTATACACTTTATCTCATGCTTACATCTCATTGTGCAAAATGTGAATTTCACGTATGAAGAGTGTTAATTTTTGGATATTAACCATGAATTGCTGTTACTAGATGACATACATGCTAATAAAAAAAAGACTCTGCAGTGATATACAGTATATACCAGGCAAAAATATATACACTTTATCTCATGCTTACATCTCATTGTGCAAAATGTGAATGTCATGTATGAACAATGTTAGTTTTTAGATATTAACCATGAAATGCTGTTACTAGATGACATAAATGCTAATTTTAAAAAAAGCTATGCAGTGATAGATTTACCAGGAAAAAAGGTATACACTTTATCTCATGCTTACATCTCATTGTGCAAAATGTGAATTTCACGTATGAAGAGTGTTAATTTTTGGATATTAACCATGAAATGCTGTTACTAGATGACATAAATGCTAATAAAAAAAACTATGCAGTGATAGATTTACCAGGCAAAAAGGTACCGGTATACACTTTATCTCATGCTTGCATCTCATTGTGCAAAATGTGAATGTCATGTATGAACAATGTTAGTTTTTGGATATTGACCATGAAATGCTGTTACTAAATGACATAAATGCTAATTAAAAAAAAAACTCTGCCGTGATATATTTCCCAGACAAAAAGGTATACACTTTATCTCATGCTTACATCTCATTGTGCAAAATGTGAATGTCATGTATGAACAATGTTAGTTTTTAGATATTAACCATGAAATTCTGTTACTAGATGACATAAATGCTAATTTAAAAAAAGCTATGCAGTGATAGATTTACCAGGCAAAAAGGTATAGACTTTATCTCATGCTTACATCTCATTGTGCAAAATGTGAATTTCACGTATGAAGAATGTTAATTTGTGAATATTAACCATTAAATGCTGTTACTAGATGACATAAATGCTCATAAAAAAAACTCGGCACTGATATATTTCCCAGACAAAAAGGTATACACTTCATCTCATGCTTACATCTCATTGTGCAAAATGTGAATGTCATGTATGAACAATGTTAGTTTTTGGATATTAACCATGAAATGCTGTCACTAGATGACATAAATGCTAATTTAAAAAAAAGACTCTGCAGTGATATATATACCAGGCAAAAATGTATACACTTTATCTCATGCTTACATCTCATTGTGCAAAATGTGAATGTCATGTATGAACAATGTTAGTTTTTGGATATTAACATTTAACACATAGCTCATGAAAAACAAGATTTTTTATTTTTATTTGGGCTAAGTCAAAAAAAAAAAGAAAGATTTTTTTACCCTTTTTTTTTATCGTTAGAAAAAAGGATGGCAATTCATTCAAAAATGAAAAACATTTTGTTTACACCCCTACCAGGCACCGTTAAGAACACGCAAAAAAACCACCGATACTGTTTCAGGGGCTCCAGAATTCCTAGCACCGGCCCTGACGCACTGAAACGTGTTTACCTCGCCATGTTTCTCTCGTCGGGTGAAGACTTGATACGACGCAATTAATAAGGCGCTGCTCCAGCAGATGCACACCGCGGTCCTCGTCTTCGAGGGCTCTTGTCGTCCCCGCGCGGGCACCCGCCCATGGTCAAGTCGCCGCTCGTTAGATTTTGCGCGGCGGTTGACGGCGCCTATTACCCAGAATCAATACGGAATCGAGGACGCTGGAGTGTCCAGATAAGCGCCCTCCGCCGACACGGCCATTCATCATAAGTCTGCGCCGACCTGATAGTTCCTCGGAGATGATAGTCGCAGGCCGCCTTATCTCCCGGCGGAGACGCGGCGATCAATAGCGACCCGTTGTGAGGTACTCGCAATTATCAACAGCTGATCCCGCCCTCCTGTGTGTCTTCCCGCGGCGCCTGATGACAAGTTTGGGGACAATGCTGCTTGAAAGGGAGGATTACAGCTTTTTGTTTGTGCGGCGCCGACAGTCCGCCGTCACGCAAGAGGAGACGCGTCCGATAGCTAAAAAGCGTCGGTTCGCTCCGGAAAAAACGGACACCGTGTGACGTGTTCAAGTACGGCGGTACCTCGGAAAACTTGTTTATAGGGACCGCAACGATATGTCGATGTGGAGGGGGGCGTGGTCTGCGGGCCTGCCGCGGAACGAGGTGTTTAAGGACCGGCCTCGAAGTCAGCGGCAGGTGAGTAGATTGCCCAGCTGGGGTTTGTTATCTAATCACCTGTCGCCCTTATTAGCAGCAGCCGGGACGAGAGACGTGGAGGGAGTTGCTGGTGAGCAGAGGATGAGAGCGAGAGACATTTTGCTGGAAAGCAAAACCACACTACTTGAGACGATTGAGATCTCACTGTTCTCCACACCAGGATACGGAGTCTGCCCCCTGGTGGCGATCTCCCACATGGTGACGCCAAAGGACCACGCATCACTCTTGCTGGTGTAGACTCTGTCGGCCAAACTCTCGATGGCGATCCACTTGACGGGCATCTTGGAGATGCGACCCTGGCGATAGTAGTCACCGTTGTAGAACTTCTTCCACAGAGACCTCGCCGCACGCAACTGCATGCTGAACGAGATCATGAACGTATGCGTGGCAGACTTCGGTCTGTCCAAGAAGATCTACAACGGTGACTACTATCGCCAGGGTCGCATCTCCAAGATGCCCGTCAAGTGGATCGCCATCGACAGTTTGGCCGACAGAGTCTACACCAGCAAGAGTGATGTGTGGTCCTTTGGCGTCACCATGTGGGAGATCGCCACCAGGGGGCAGACTCCGTATCCTGGTGTGGAGAACAGTGAGATCTCAATCGTCTCAAGCAGTGTGGTTTTGCTTTCCAGCAAAATGTCTCTCGCTCTCATCCTCTGCTCACCAGCAACTCCTACCACGTCTCTCGTCCCGGCTGCTGCTAATAAGGGGCGACAGGTGATTAGATAACAAGCCCCAGCTGGGCAATCTACTCACCTGCCGCTGACTTCGAGGCCGGTCCTTACACCCCCCGCTCCAAGGCAGGCCCGCAGACCACGCCCCCCTCCACAGTCGACAATAGCATTTGTCGCCGACAATTTTGATGCTGCTATCATGTAAAAAAAATCCAGGTCTTTAATTATGCGTTGAATGAACGTGTGCAAACAACCTTCCCTAGTCATGGTGCGAAAAACAAAATATCCAACCAACACAAATGGTCAGCAGATGAGGTCACTGAACTTTGTGGATATTATAAAAAAATGTCCATGCACCATAGAAAAAACAAACATCTAAATTACACCCATTTAAATCCATTACAATGCATGATGGGAGGCTCCTAACCCAAATTTTTGCTAGCAACCTAAAGAACAACAATTGGCCGAGAGACCGGAATTAGTTTTTGCCTCATTCCTGTGAGAATCCTGCGTGTGACTGAAGCATTGAGGCGCGGTGGTTGGTTACTTTATCCACACTTTGAGTGAAGGATGAGGCAAAAACTCATCCAGACCTTCCGTATCTTGACGTACCTTTGATCTTCCACCATCAGCCGACATCTTATTATTTAAAAAAAACAAAACGAAATAAAACATTAAGTGGAAAAACCGGTGGTAAGAAAAAAGTATTTTTATATTTGTAAAGAAGTTCAAGTGTACACACACCAGGTAGGGTGGTACAATTTTGCATTCACATTGTTATCTTGTCGTAATTGATATGGCAGTTTTATTCATACCTATACATAAACATATTATTATTATTATTATTATTATTATATTATTATTATTATTATTATTATTATTATTATTATTATTATTATATACTGTATTATTATTATTATATATTATTATTATTGTTATTATTATTATTTGCGTTACTAGTATATTATTATTATCATTAGCATGATTATTATCATAATTATAATTATTATTATATTATTATTATTATTATCATTATTATATTATGATTATTATTACTATGATTGTTGTTATTATTTTTATTATTATATATTAGTAGTATTATATTAGTATTATTATATACTGTATTATTATTATTATTACATATTAGTATTATTATTATTATTATTTGCATTACTATTATATTATTATTAGCATTATTATTGTATATTGTTATTATTATTATTATTATCATCATTATTATATTATTATTATATATTAGTATTATTAGTATTATCATTTGCATTACTATTATTATTATTATTATTATTATTACTATTATTGTTGTTATTATTATTATTATTATTATTTGCATTACTATTACATTATTATTATTATTAGCATTATTATATTATTATTATTATATACTGTATTATTATTATATATTAGTATTATTATTGTTATTGTTATTATTATTTGCATTACTATTATATTATTATCATTAGCATTATTATTATATATTTTTATGATTATTATTATGATTATTATTATAATTGTTATTATATTATTATTATTATCATTGCTATTATTGTTGTTATTGTTATTGTTATTATTATTATTATTATATATTATTATTATTATTATTTGCACTACTATTATATTATTATTATAATAAGCATTATTATTATATATTATTATTATTATTAGCATTATTATATTATTATTATTATTTTGGAAGACCTTTATGAAGAAAACAAACAAGGAACCCAGATTTCCCTTGCCCGGACACGGGTCACCGGGGCCCCCCTCTGGAGCCAGGCCCGGAGGTGGGGCACGATGGCGAGCGCCTGGAGGCCGGGCCTGTCCCCATGGGGCCCGGCCGGGCACAGCCCGAAGAGGCAACGTGGGTCCCCCCTCCAATGGGCTCACCACCCATAGCAGGGGTCATAGAGGTCGGGTGCAATGTGAGCTGGGCGGCAGCCGAGGGCAGGGCACTTGGTGGTCCGATCCTCGGCTACAGAAGCTAGCTCTTGGGACGTGGAACGTCACCTCGCTGGGGGAGAAGGAGCCTGAGCTAGTGCGCGAGGTGGAGAAGTTCCGGCCAGATATAGTCGGACTCACTTCGACGCACAGCAAGGGCTCTGGAACCAGTTCTCTCGAGAAGGGCTGGACTCTCTTCCACTCTGGCGTTGCCGGCAGTGAGAGGCGACGGGCTGGGGTGGCAATTCTTGTTTCCCCCCGGCTCAGAGCCTGTACGTTGGAGTTCAACCCGGTGGACGAGAGGGTAGCTTCCCTCCGCCTTCGGGTGGGGGAACGGGTCCTGACTGTGGTTTGCGCTTACGCGCCAAATCGCAGCTCAGAGTACCCACCCTTTTTGGATTCACTCGAGGGAGTACTTGAGAGTGCTCCCCCGGGTGATTCCCTCGTTCTACTGGGGGGCTTCAATGCTCATGTTGGCAGCGACAGTGAAACCTGGAGAGGCGTGATTGGGAAGAATGGCTGCCCGGATCTGAACGCGAGCGGTGTTTTGTTATTGGACTTTTGTGCCCGTCACAGATTGTCCATAACGAACACCATGTTCAAACATAAGGGTGTCCATATGTGCACTTGGCACCAGGACACCCTAGGCCGCAGTTCCATGATCGACTTTGTAGTTGTGTCATCGGATTTGCGGCCTCATGTTTTGGACACTCGGGTGAAGAGAGGGGCGGAGCTTTCTACCGATCACCACCTGGTGGTGAGTTGGCTGCGATGGTGGGGGAGGATGCCGGACAGACCTGGCAGGCCCAAACGCATTGTGAGGGTTTGCTGGGAACGTCTGGCAGAGTCTGCTGTCAGAGAGAGTTTCAATTCCCACCTCCGGAAGAACTTTGAACATGTCACGAGGGAGGTGCTGGACATTGAGTCCGAATGGACCATGTTCCGCGCCTCTATTGTCGAGGCGGCTGATTGGAGCTGTGGCCGCAAGGTAGTTGGTGCTTGTCGTGGCGGTAATCCTAGAACCCGTTGGTGGACACCGGCGGTGAGGGATGCCGTCAAGCTGAAGAAGGAGTCCTATCGGGTTCTTTTGGCTCATAGGACTCCTGAGGCAGCGGACAGGTACCGACAGGCCAAGCGGTGTGCGGCTTCAGCGGTCGCAGAGGCAAAAACTCGGACATGGGAGGAGTTCGGTGAGGCCATGGAAAACGACTTCCGGACGGCTTCGAAGTAATTCTGGACCACCATCCGCCGCCTCAGGAAGGGGAAGCAGTGCACTATCAACACCGTGTATGGCGAGGATGGTGTTCTGCTGACCTCGACTGCGGATGTTGTGGATCGGTGGAGGGAATACTTCGAAGACCTCCTCAATCCCACCAACACGTCTTCCTATGAGGAAGCAGTGCCTGGGGAGTCTGTGGTGGGCTCTCCTATTTCTGGGGCTGAGGTTGCTGAGGTAGTTAAAAAGCTCCTCGGTGGCAAGGCCCCGGGGGTAGATGAGATCCGCCCGGAGTTCCTTAAGGCTCTGGATGCTGTGGGGCTGTCTTGGTTGACAAGACTCTGCAGCATCGCGTGGACATCGGGGGCGGTACCACTGGATTGGCAGACCGGGGTTGTGGTTCCTCTCTTTAAGAAGGGGAACCGGAGGGTGTGTTCTAACTATCGTGGGATCACACTCCTCAGCCTTCCCGGTAAGGTCTATTCAGGTGTACTGGAGAGGAGGCTACGCCGGATAGTCGAACCTCGGATTCAGGAGGAACAGTGTGGTTTTCGTCCTGGTCGTGGAACTGTGGACCAGCTCTATACTCTCGGCAGGGTCCTTGAGGGTGCATGGGAGTTTGCCCAACCAGTCTACATGTGTTTTGTAGACTTGGAGAAGGCATTCGACCGTGTCCCTCGGGAAGTCCTGTGGGGAGTGCTCAGAGAGTACGGGGTATCGGACTGTCTGATTGTGGCAGTCCGCTCCCTGTATGATCAGTGCCAGAGCTTGGTCCGCATTGCCGGTAGTAAGTCGGACACGTTTCCAGTGAGGGTTGGACTCCGCCAAGGCTGCCCTTTGTCACCGATTCTGTTCATAACTTTTATGGACAGAATTTCTAGGCGCAGTCAAGGCGTTGAGGGGATCTGGTTTGGTGGCTGCAGGATTAGGTCTCTGCTTTTTGCAGATGATGTGGTCCTGATGGCTTCATCTGGCCAGGATCTTCAGCTCTCACTGGATCGGTTCGCAGCTGAGTGTGAAGCGACTGGGATGAGAATCACCACCTCCAAGTCCGAGTCCATGGTTCTCGCCCGGAAAAGGGTGGAGTGCCATCTCCGGGTTGGGGAGGAGATCTTGCCCCAAGTGGAGGAGTTCAAGTACCTCGGAGTCTTGTTCACGAGTGAGGGAAGAGTGGATCGTGAGATCGACAGGCGGATTGGTGCGGCGTCTTCAGTAATGCGGACGCTGTATCGATCCGTTGTGGTGAAGAAGGAGCTGAGCCGGAAGGCAAAGCTCTCAATTTACCGGTCGATCTATGTTCCCATCCTCACCTATGGTCATGAGCTTTGGGTTATGACCGAAAGGACAAGATCACGGGTACAAGTGGCCGAAATGAGTTTCCTCCGCCGGTTGGCGGGGCTCTCCCTTAGAGATAGGGTGAGAAGCTCTGTCATCCGGGAGGAGCTCAAAGTAAAGCCGCTGCTCCTCCACATGGAGAGGAGCCAGATGAGGTGGTTCGGGCATCTGGTCAGGATGCCACCCGAACGCCTCCCTAGGGAGGTGTTTAGGGCACGTCCGACCGGTAGGAGGCCGCGGGGAAGACCCAGGACACGTTGGGAAGACTATGTCCCCGGCTGGCCTGGGAACACCTCGGGGTCCCACGGGAAGAGCTGGACGAAGTGGCTGGGGAGAGGGAAGTCTGGGCTTCTCTGCTTAGGCTGCTGCCCCCGCGACCCGACCTCGGATAAGCGGAAGAAGATGGATGGATGGATGGATTATTTTTTTTATTTTTTTTTTGCATATTTGCAAAGGTTTTTTTGGCTGAGGAAAATTCCAAATAGTGATTGTATTTTCAATGCATCTTTTTAGCTATACAAAAAAAATGATGACACAAAAAGCACCCTGATTGGCAACCACGGACAGACGAGGAAGCGAGCGCTCAGATAAGAAGAGTGGTGGAGGCAAACAGGAATTGGACAGGAAATAAATGGAGAAACTAAGTAACAAAGTCCAAACACACACTTTGTATCTCGTTTTGTAGGTTGGGAAGTAGGAGGCATCAGGAAGGTGACAGATGTGTACTCACACTGAGTTAACTTTCAGTTTCGATTTCTGACAATAATATAAAATAAATATAAAATAATAATTGTATAATAATTGTGGTATTTTTATGTAAACATTCTCAAAATGACAGAATTAAATGAAGAAACACATCTTTAAATATTTACTTAAATGTATCATGAATGAATTCTATCATTTAAATTTTTTTTGGAAATAATTGAATAAATAATGAACAAATCGTGAAATGATTAAGTCATGAAATAATAATGAAGCCCTAAATTGACTGAATAAATTAGGAAATTAGTAAACTGTAGATGAAATGTTACATTAAATACATTAATGACACATTTAATAACGCATTCATGTTTTTATTTTCTATCGTATTTAATTGATGACACAATTAAGTAATTATGTACACGCTTAGGCTTTTAATTGAATATTAATTAAATAATAAACAAATAAATCATGAAATAATTAACTCAATTAAATTGGAAAATAAATAAACAATTAGATGTAGTTTTACATTAAATACATTAATGACACATTTAATAAAACATGTGTTTAGTTTCAATTATTATTATTGATGACACAATTACGTAATTATTTAAATAATGATTTTGGATGTACACAGCTGTGGAGGGTCAAATGAGACAAAATTAAATAACAAATACGTATTTAAATAATTACTTAAGTGTGTCATTAATTAAATAAATCATTAAATAATTACATTAATAATTAATTAAATCCAACAATAAAATCATGAAATCATTAACTAAATTAAATCAGAAAATATATAATACAAATTAAATTATTAAATAAATCATTAAATAATTACAATAATAATGAATTAAATCATCCATCCATCCATCCATCCATTTTCTACCGCTTATTCCCTTCGGGGTCGCGGGGGGCGCTGGAGCCTATCTCAGCTACAATCGGGCGGAAGGCGGGATACACCCTGAACAAGTCGCCACCTCATCACAGGGCCAACACAGATAGACAGACAACATTCACGCTCACATTCACACACTAGGGCCAATTTAGTGTTGCCAATCAACCTATCCTCAGGTGCATGTCAAACAATAATAAATAATATTATAATAATGAAATCATTAAATAAGTAATTAAATCAGGAAAGGAATAAATAAATAAATCATATTTAATAACACATTTATGCCAAATTGAACAACATTTAGTAATAAATACATGTTTAAATAATTACTTGAATGTGTCTTGAATTAATTAAATTATAAATAAATCAGGAAATTACTAAATTAACAATTAATTAAATTGTACAATAATTCAGTCATTAAAAATATAATGAAACAATTACATAACTAATTGAAGGGAATAAACATTTTAATGTAATTTTGCATTAAATACATTAAAGACATATTTAAAACACATTTAAGTAAATATTAATTAAATAATTAAATAATAAATAAGTCATGTAATAATTAAATCATGAAATAATTAATGAAATCATTAACTAAATTAAATAAGAAAATAAATAATACAAATTATATAAATCATGAAATAATTACATTAATAATGATCTAAATCAAACAATAAAATCAAGAAATAATGAAATCATTAAATAAGCAATTAAATCAGGAAATTTAATAAACAATCAAATACAATTTTAAATTAATGACAGATTTGATAACACATGTATGTATTTAATTCCAATTATAATTTATTGATGACACATTTAAGTAATTATTTGAATTATGATGTTGAAATCAATTGTTTTCATTACAAATAAATCATGACATTACTAAATTAATAATGAATTAAATCGTGTAATAATTCAGTCATTAAAAACAATAATGAAACAATTACATAATTAATTGAAGGGAATAAAACATTTTACATGAAATAAACACATGTATGCATTTGATGTCAAATTTCAGTAATTACCTAAAGATGAATTTATTCATTTAGTTTTGTCCCATTTGGGCCCCCATACACAAAATGAGTCTTTTGGCCGCGCGTGCATTTGTGCGTAAAAAGCGGCACCGGAAGTGATGTCATGATTATTATTTGTCTTATTAAACCTCATAGCAGCCACACCCCCACCCCTGTCATCATCAGCATCATCATCATCAGCATCATCATCATCAGCATCATCATCAAACTGACATGCGCACTCGGTACCGGCGGCGCATCCACACCAGCCTCGCTGCTCCGCGGCGCTTATTTCATTCGCTCCTCTCCCACCGGACCGGAGGCTGCCGGTCGCTGCTCGCCGAGGACGGAGGGGCCCAGGCGGAGAGAGAGCGACATGTCCCGGCGCAAGCAAGCCCAGCCGCAACACCTCCGGGGCGGCCAGGAGGAGCGACGAGGCGGCCTCCTCCGCCGGGATCAGCACGGTGCGTACTTTGCCTGCAAAGTTTTTTCTTTGCAAAAAGTTTGTTTTGTTCCGTTGCGTGACTTTTAAAGTGCGGACTACGTAGGAAGTTGTGGCGGAAAGAGGAGAAAAAGGTGATTTGCAGCTCCTTGAAAAGGGAAAAAACATCAAGTTTTGGCTCCAAAAATATTCATTTATTATTTGTATTTTTATTTATTTATTTATTTACTATTTCAATATTATAATAATTAATTTATTGAATTTTACACATTTTATTGTTTTATATTTTGATTCTTGAGGCACCATTAGTGACTGAAATCATGATGTTATATTTTCTAATATATTGTCCTCACATGTACAGTCGGCGTTATTTCAACCTTTTCACTCAATTAAAACAAATTAATCCCTCACACACACACATGCACACACACACACACACACACACACACACAAACGACTGTATGCAAACATTAATCTGCTCATATTTGCTGTGACGCAACAAGAATCATACCACATTGATACAACGTTGATTATACGTACATGTCCTTTAAAACTGACTTTGAAACAATGTCGCAAAATAGTTGTGTTTGTTAATTGAGACGTATACGTTGGTGTGCAACCTTGGATCCACGTTGTTGGTTGTGAAATTACCAAAATTCAATGGTCAAATCAACCCAACATTGATTAAACGTTGTCAAAAAGCACATTGTTTCAACGTTGTATTTGTGTTGTAGAATATTGGTTGGGAAATGACCATATTTCAACGATCAGATGGTCAGAACCCAACATTGAATAATTGTCGTCAAAACGTATGTTGTTTCAACGTTGTGTTTGTGTTAGAGAAATTTGGTTGGGAAACAACCAAAATTCAATGGTCAAATCAACGTCAGAACCCAACATTGATTAAACGTTGTCAAAAAGCATGTTGTTTCAATGTTGTGTTTGTGTTGTAGAATATTGGTTGGGAAATGACCAAAATTTGTTGTTTCAACGTTGTATTTGTGTTGACTTTTGGTTGGGAAATGACCAAAATTCAATGGTCAAATCAACGTCAGAACCCAACATTGAATAAACGTCATCAAATAGCATGTTGTTTCAACGTTGTATTTGTGTGGTGGAATAATAGTTGGGAAATAACCAAATTTCAATGGTCAATCAACGTCAGAACCCAACATTGATTAAACGTCGTCAGAAAACATGTTGTTTCAACGTTGTATTTGTGTTGAATTTTGGTTGGGAAATTACCAAAATTCAATGGTCAAATCAGCGTCAGAACCCAACGTTGATTAAACGTCGTCAAAAAGCATGTTGTTTCAACGTTGTATTTGTGTTGTGGAATATTGGTTGGGAAATGACCAAAATTCAATGGTCAGATGGTCAGAACCCAACCGTGCTTAAACGTTGTCAAAAAGCATGTTGTTTCAACGTTGTATTTGTGTTGAATTTTGGTTGGGAAATGACCAAAATCCAACGGTCAAATCAACGTCAGAACACAACATTGAATAAATGTCATCAAAAAACATGTTGTTTCAACGTTGTATTTGTGTTGAATTTTGGTTGGGAAATGACCAAAATTCAATGATCAGATGGTCAGAACCCAACATTGATTAGACGTCGTCAAAAAGCATGTTGTTTCAACGTTGTATTTGTGTGGTAGAATATTGGTTGGGAAATAACCATATTTCAATGGTCAAATCAACGTCAGAACCCAACATTGATTAAACGTTGTGAAAAAGCATGTTTTTTCAATGTTGTATTTGTGTTGTAGAATATTGGTTGGGAAATAACCATATTTCAATGGTCAAATCAACGTCAGAACCCAACATTGATTAAACGTTGTCAAAAAACATGTTGTTTCAACGTTATATTTGTGTTGACCGTTGGTTGGGAAATGACCAAAATTCAATGGTCAAATCAACGTCAGAACCCAACATTGATTAAACGTCGCCAAAAAGCATGTTGTTTCAACGTTGTATTTATGTTGTGGAATATTGGTTGGGAAATGACCAAAATTCAATGGTCAGATGGTCAGAACCCAACATTGATTAAACGTCGTCAAAAAGCATGTTGTTTCAATGTTGTATTTGCGTTGAATTTTGGTAGGAAAATAACCAAAATTCAATGGTCAAATCAATATCAGAACCCAACATTGAATAAACGTCATCAAAAAGCGTGTTGTTTCAATGTTGTATTTGTGTTGTGGAATATTGGTCGGGAAATTACCAAAATTAAATGATCAGATGGTCAGAACCCAACAATGATTAAACGTCATCAAAAAGCATGTTGTTTCAACATTGTATTTGCGTTGAATTTTGGTAGGAAAATAACCAAAATTCAATGGTCAAATCAACGTCAGAACCCAATATTGATTAAACGTCGCCAAAAAGCATGTTGTTTCAACGTTGTATTTGTGTTGTGGAATATTGGTTGGGAAATGACCAAAATTCAATGGTCAGATGGTCAGAACCCAACATTGATTAAATGTCGTCAAAAAGCATGTTGTTTCAACGTTGTATTTGCGTTGAATTTTGGTAGGAAAATAACCAAAATTCAATGGTCAAATCAATATCAGAACCCAACATTGAATAAACGTCATCAAAAAGCGTGTTGTTTCAATGTTGTATTTGTGTTGTGGAATATTGGTCGGGAAATTACCAAAATTCAATGATCAGATGGTCAGAACCCAACATTGATTAAACGTAGTTAAAAGTATGTTGTTTCAACGTTGTATTTGTGTGGTGGAATAATAGTTGGAAAATGACCAAAATTCAATGGTCAAATCAACGTCAGAACCCAACATTGATTAAACGTCGTCGAAAAGCATGTTGTTTCAACGTTGTATTTGTGTGGTAGAATAATAGTTGGGAAATAACCAAATTTCAATGGTCAAATCAATGTCAGAACCCAACATTGATTAAACGTTGGTATGTTGTTCCAACGTTGTATTTGTGTTGTGGAATAGTGGTTGGAAAATTACCAAAATTCGATGGTCAGAACCCAACATTGATTAAACGTTGTTGTTTCAACGTTGTATTTGAGTTAGTCAACATCAGGATCTAATCCATCAAGTCCTCAACGTTGTTTCAATGTCTCGAGCCTGCTGGGTGAATTATTGTCTGTTTAGCAAAGCTTGCTTTCTGTCACGTTGCGGCTGCTAAAAGTGCGCTGGAGGAACCGGCGGTGGTCCTGCATGGTCACAGCGCAATTAGCACGTGTCGACCCCTGAACCCTGAGGGTCAAAGGTCGGCCAAAGAGGCCACGGCGGCGGGCTGAGAGTCTGTTTGCTTTTAGTCTGATGATGTTCTCTGTGGAGACATCAATCTGCTGTTATTATGGAGAGGGTGAATGATAAATCCTATTATATTTGGACAAATATTCAACGCCCGGAATAAAATATGACCTCGCCTTTCTGTTCCCTGGAAGTGACGTGTGCCAAGTCAGACCACCCACCTGGTGAGCGGCTTGATTGTTGACAGGTGTCACTCTTCTCAGACATTTCCTTTAGCTAATTGCTAATCCCAAGCGCATGTCATGTCCTGCTCCATCACTGGAAATACTCACTCGCGTACTCGCTATGTGGCGTGAAGCACTCATGCTGGTCTTGTTTGTGTGTCTGGAAGGTTTGCACATACGTATGTTTTATTTAGGTGTAACTTTATTATAATCAACTGTAAAATCACAGCTGATAGTTGTAACTATTTTATAGTTAACTGTAAAATCAGAGCTGATAGTTGTAACTTTATTATAATTAACTGTAAAATCACAGCTGATAGTTGTAACTTTATTATAATCAACTGTAAAATCACAGCTGATAGTTGTAACTTTATTATAATTAACTGTAAAATCAGAGCTGATAGTTGTAACTTTATTATAATTAACTTTAAAATTACAGCTGATAGTTGTAACTTTACTTTAATTAACTGTAAAATCAGAGCTGATAGTTGTAACTTTATAGTAATTAACTGTAAAATCACAGCTGATAGTCATAACTTCTTTGTAATTAACTGTAAAATCACAGCTGATAGTCGTAACTTTAATACAAACAACTGTAAAAACACAGCTGATAGTTGTAACTTTTATATAATTAACTGTAAAAACACAGCTGATAGTTGTAACTTTATAGTAATTAACTGTAGAATCACAGCTGATAGTTGTAACTTTTATATAATTAACTGTAAAATCACAGCTGATAGTTGTAACTTTATTATAATTAACTTTAAAATTACAGCTGATAGTTGTAACTTTACTTTAATTAACTGTAAAATCAGAGCTGATAGTTGTAACTTTATAGTAATTAACTGTAAAATCACAGCTGATAGTCATAACTTCTTTGTAATTAACTGTAAAATCACAGCTGATAGTCGTAACTTTAATACAAACAACTGTAAAAACACAGCTGATAGTTGTAACTTTTATATAATTAACTGTAAAAACACAGCTGATAGTTGTAACTTTATAGTAATTAACTGTAGAATCACAGCTGATAGTTGTAACTTTTATATAATTAACTGTAAAATCACAGCTGATAGTTGTAACTTTATAGTAATTAACTGTAGAATCACAGCTGATAGTTGTAACTTCATCATAATTAACTGTAACATCACAGCTGATAGTCGTAACTTCATCATAATTAACTGTAAAATCACAGCTGATAGTCATAACTTCATCGTAATTAACTGTAAAATCACAGCTGATAGTCGTAACTTTAATATAATTAACTGTAAAATCACAGCTGATAGTTGTAACTTTAATATAATTAACTGTAAAATCACAGCTGATAGTTGTAACTTTTTAGTAATTAACTGTAGAATCACAGCTGATAGTCGTAACTTCATTATAATTAACTGTAAAATCACAGCTGATAGTTGTAACTTCATCGTAATTAACTGTAAAATCACAGCTGATAGTCATAACTTCATCGTAATTAACTGTAAAATTACAGCTGATAGTTGTAACTTTATTATAATGAACTGTAAAATCACAGCTGATTGTTGTAACTTTATTGTAATTAACTGTAGAATCACAGCTGATAGTCGTAATTTCATCATAATTAAGTGTAAAATCACAGCTGATAGTCATAACTTCATCGTAATTAAGTGTAAAATCACAGCTGATAGTTGTAACTTTTTTTTATAATTAACTGTAAAATCACAGCTGATAGTTGTAACTTTTTTTATAATTAACTGTAAAATCACAGCTGATAGTTGTAACTTTTTTAGAATTAACTGTAAAATCACAGCTGATAGTTGTAACTTTATTATAACTAATTGTAAAATCACAGCTGATCGTTGTAACCGTATTATCATTAACTGTAAAATAACTTCTGATAGTTGTAAGTTCATCATAATTAACTTTAAAATCACAGCTGATAGTTGTAACCGTATTATCATTAACTGTAAAATAACTTCTGATAGTTGTAAGTTCATCATAATTAACTTTAAAATCACAGCTGATAGTTGTAACCGTATTATCATTAACTGTAAAATAACTTCTGATAGTTGTAAGTTCATCATAATTAACTTTAAAATCACAGCTGATAGTTGTAACTTTATTATAATTAAGTGTAAAATCCCAGCTGATAGTTGTAACTTTATTATCATTAACTGTAAAATCATAGCTGATAGTTGTAACTTTATTATCATTAACTGTAAAATCACAGCTGATAGTTGTAACTTCATCGTAATTAACTTTAAAATCACAGCTGATAGTCGTAACTTTGTTATAATTAACAGTAAAGTCACAGCTGATAGTTGTAACTTTATTATGATTAACTGTAAAATAACAGCTGATAGTTGTAACTATTATAAATAACTTTAAAATTACAGCTGATAGTTGTAACTTTATTATAAATAACTTTAAAATTACAGCTGATAGTTGTAACTTTACTATAACTGTAAAATCACAGCTGATAGTTGTAACTTTTTTATAATTAACTGTAAAATCACAGCTGATAGTTGTAACTTTACTATAATTAACTGTAAAATCACAGCTGATAGTTGTAACTTTTTTATAATTAACTGTAAAATCACAGCTGATAGTTGTAACTTTATTATGATTAACTGTAAAATAACAGCTGATAGTTGTAACTATTATAAATAACTTTAAAATTACAGCTGATAGTTGTAACTTTATTATAAATAACTTTAAAATTACAGCTGATAGTTGTAACTTTACTATAATTAACTGTAAAATCAGAGCTGATAGTTGTAACTTTATAGTAATTAACTGTAAAATCACAGCTGATAGTCATAACTTCTTTGTAATTAACTGTAAAATCACAGCTGATAGTCGTAACTTTAATATAAACAACTGTAAAAACACAGCTGATAGTTGTAACTTTTATATAATTAACTGTAAAATCACAGCTGATAGTTGTAACTTTATAGTAATTAACTGTAGAATCACAGCTGATAGTTGTAACTTTTATATAATTAACTGTAAAATCACAGCTGATAGTTGTAACTTTATAGTAATTAACTGTAGAATCTCAGCTGATAGTTGTAACTTCATCATAATTAACTGTAACATCACAGCTGATAGTCGTAACTTCATCATAATTAACTGTAAAATCACAGCTGATAGTCATAACTTCATCGTAATTAACTGTAAAATCACAGCTGATAGTCGTAACTTTAATATAATTAACTGTAAAATCACAGCTGATAGTTGTAACTTTAATATAATTAACTGTAAAATCACAGCTGATAGTTGTAACTTTATAGTAATTAACTGTAGAATCACAGCTGATAGTTGTAACTTTTTAGTAATTAACTGTAGAATCACAGCTGATAGTCGTAACTTCATTATAATTAACTGTAAAATCACAGCTGATAGTCATAACTTCATCGTAATTAACTGTAAAATCACAGCTGATAGTCATAACATCATCGTAATTAACTGTAAAATTACAGCTGATAGTCGGAACTTTATTATAATGAACTGTAAAATCACAGCTAATAGTTGTAACTTTATTGTAATTAACTGTAGAATCACAGCTGATAGTCGTAATTTCATCATAATTAACTGTAAAATCACAGCTGATAGTCATAACTTCATCGTAATTAAGTGTAAAATCACAGCTGATAGTTGTAACTTTTTTTTATAATTAACTGTAAAATCACAGCTGATAGTTGTAACTTTTTTAGAATTAACTGTAAAATCACAGCTGATAGTTGTAACTTTATTATAACTAATTGTAAAATCACAGCTGATCGTTGTAACCGTATTATCATTAACTGTAAAATAACTTCTGATAGTTGTAAGTTCATCATAATTAACTTTAAAATCACAGCTGATAGTTGTAACTTTATTATAATTAAGTGTAAAATCACAGCTGATAGTTGTAACTTTATTATAATTAACTGTAAAATCACAGCTGATAGTCGTAACTTTATTATAATTAAGTGTAAAATCACAGCTGATAGTTGTAACTTTATTATATATAACTGTACAATTACAGCTGATAGTTGTAACTTTTTTATAATTAACTGTAAAATCACAGCTGATAGTCGTAACTTCATTGTAATTAACTGTAAAATTACAGCTGATAGTCGTAACTTTATTATAATTAACTGTAAAATCACAGCTGATAGTCGTAACTTCATTGTAATTAACTGTAAAATTACAGCTGATAGTCAGAACTTTATTATAATCAACTGTAAAATCACAGCTGATAGTTGTAACTTTATTATAAATAACTGTAAAATTACAGCTGGTAGTTGTAACTTTATTTTCATTAACTGTAAAATCACTTCTGATAGTTGTACCTTCATCGTAATTAACTTTAAAATCACAGCTGATAGTCGTAAGTTTATTATAATTAACTGTAAAATTATAGCTGATAGTTGTAACTTTAATATAATTAACTGTAGAATCACAGCTGATAGTCGTAATTTCATCATAATTAACTGTACAATCACAGCTGATAGTCATAACTTCATCGTAATTAACTGTAAAATTACAGCTGATAGTCAGAACTTTATTATAATCAACTGTAAAATCACAGCTGATAGTTGTAACTTTATTGTAATTAACTGTAAAATTATAGCTGATAGTTGTAACTTTAATATAATTAACTGTAAAATCACAGCTGATAGTTGTAACTTTACAGTAATTAACTGTAGAATCACAGCTGATAAGTCGTAATTTCATCATAATTAACTGTACAATCACAGCTGATAGTCATAACTTCATCGTAATTAACTGTAAAATCACAGCTGATAGTTGTAACTTTGTTACAATAAACTGTAAAATCACAGCTGATAGTTGTAACTTTATAGTACTTAACTGTAGAATCACAGCTGATAGTTGTAACTTCATCGTAATTAACTGTAAAATCACAGCTGATAGTTGTAACTTTATTATAATTAAGTGTAAAATCAAAGCTGATAGTTGTAACTTTATTATAATTAAGTGTAAAATCACAGCTGATAGTCGTAACTTTATTATAATTAAGTGTAAAATCCCATAGTGATTTATGAATGCACCTGTGGATATCGTTTAAAAAAAGGCACGTGGAGACGCTCTTACTTTGAAGTACAAATTCAGTGGTGCAAGAGCTCAGCTGCAATTAGCACGCAGGAGCAGGTGGCCGACGCCATTGTTGTCCGTCAACTGTGGAAACAAACATATTTTCATTTCAAAAGCGAGCGGGGAGATTTTTAAAAATATTCCTCTGCCCTCGTTTGAAACGCTGAAGTAGGAGTTGAGTCTTCCCATCTGCTCTTTCTGCTCTGCTCAGAGTGTGAAGCCTGCAGGCAGTGAAGAGTCTCTGATCAGCAGAGTACTTACAAGCAGACACGGTGTGGAGACAGAGTGGACGCACAAGTCACTTTGTCCAAGAAGCTGAAGGTGGTATGTTGCGCCCTACAAAGTGTTGGCACTGCAAGTATTGCACTTATCACACACCAGCTGTTAGTTGTGGTTTTCATGACCAAATAAAGTACGTTTCCTACAAGTATTATTATCACTGGAGGACGAGGAATAGCTAAACATGCTTCACTACACACCGTAGGCTAGCACTCCTCTATGTAAACAAACGGGTGGATCGATACGTTCATCGACTGTAACGATACCAAGTACAAGAGACGTATCTAGTCGATACGGCAATGATTACCGCTCTATCAACCGAGCCACACCGCCGATATTCATTTTGGTACCGGCACCGAAATATTGATATCGGGACAACCCGACGTGACACACCGATGTAAATTATGCGTATTTCAAATTGTTTCTCTTCCACAATGTCCTTGTTAGCGTCCTAAAATCCATTTTTATTCACTGGCTTTTAACCCAGCGTGAGACTTTAAACTCTTTTTAACTTTTTAACTGCTTTTTATCTAACAAAACAAAAAAATTACAGCTGATAGTCGTAACTTTATTATAATCAACTGTTAAATCACGCAACCACAACTAACAGCTGGTGTGTGATAAGTGCAATACTTGCAGTGTAAACACTTTGTAGGGCGCAACATAACACATTCAGCTTCTTGGAAAAAGTTACTTATTTTGCGTGGCGTTTTCAACACTTCCAACTTTTGGTAATGAAAAACCACAACTAACAGCTGGTGTGTGATAAGTGCAATACTTGCAGTGTAAACACTTTGTAGGGCGCAACATAACACCTTCAGCTTCTTGAAAAAAGTTACTTATTTTGCGTGGCGTTTTCAACACCTCCAACTTTCGGTAATGAAAACCACAACTAACAGCTGGTGTGTGATAAGTGCAATACTTGCAGTGTAAACACTTTGTAGGACGCAACATAACACATTCAGCTTCTTGGACAAAGTTGCTTATTTTGCGTGGCGTTTTCAACGCCTCTAACTTTGGTAATGAAAACCACAACTAACAGCTGGTGTGTGATAAGTACAATACTTGCAGTGTAAACACTTTGTAGGGCGCAACATAACACATTCAGCTTCTTGGAAAAAGTTACTTATTTTGCGTGGCATTTTCAACACCTCCAACTTTCGGTAATGAAAACCACAACTAACAGCTGGTGTCTGATAAGTACAATACTTGCAGTGTAAACACTTTGTAGGGCGCAACATAACACCTTCAGCTTCTTGGGAAAAGTTACTTATTTTGCATGGCGTTTTCAACACCTCCAACTTTTGGTAATGAAAACCACAACTAACAGCTGGTGTGTGATGAGTGCAATACTTGCAGTGCAAACACTTTGTAGGGTGCAACATAACACATTCAGCTTCTTGGGAAAAGTTACTTATTTTGCGTGGCGTTTTCAACGCCTCCAACTTTGGTAATGAAAAACCACAACTAACAGCTGGTGTGTGATAAGTGCAATACTTGCAGTGTAAACACTTTGTAGGGTGCAACATAACACATTTGGCTTTTTGGGAAAAAGCTACTTCCTTGTTAGACAACATACCATAGATAGCCTGTACTGTGCTGCCATCTAGTGTCTTGGAAATGCAACTGCATTGCAAATGAGACTCAAGTGTATTGAGTAAACATGATGTAACAACTGGACAGCAGTTATCATAATCAGCTCATATTTCAATGTTAAATTACAAGTGACATATATTATTATCAAACAATTAACATTTATTAACACACACAAAAGTACAGAAAATTGGTACCATTGAGTACCGGTATTGAATCCCAGGTACCGGGAATTGGTGCCGTATTGGTTAAGATGTGAACGGTACCCATCCTTAGTCAGCGGGAACCTATCCACCTTGTACTGGTCGAATAATGGAATAAATTGATTAGAAAAAAGCTTTAATTTATAGTCCGTTCCTTAGATAAACCATTTAATAAGTATAACTAATACAAATTGATAACATATGGAGTGCCCGAAACTTCAAATACACGATTTCCGCACTGCCGCTACAATCGAGCGCACATGAGAGCGGTGGTGTGTGAGAGGTGGTTTTTTCTTCTTTCAAACAGCAGATAACTTTTTACATTTTAATAAATGCACATGTTCAAAATGCAATTTTAATATTGATGATGTGCCTTTATTTAAAAAAAGTATTCATTTTTTATTTGAACTATTTTCTCTGAAATACGAATTGAGGCTGTGGCGTGTGTTTCATCCAAGTACTCGATTAATCGAACACGTTAATCAATACTACAATAACGGATAGCTACCAGCTAATCGCAGGGATTTTTTTGTTGTTGTTGTTGCTAAATTTAAACATTAAAATCTCTGAAGTATTTTTCAAGGGAAGTCAAATGCCCATTTTTTTTTGCATGGCGTTAAATAGACACAGAAAAATCAATGGAACATATGGAATGTCATTATCTGTCTGAATGCACAATTGAGAGGTCCAGATCACGTTATTGATTTCCCCCGGCTGATTGTTAACATCTGAGAACAGCTCGTGTGAGCGTTTGTCGAGCATTTCGGCCTCGCTTTTAAGTGACCTGTTTCATTTCAAAGTGGCGTCGCCTAATAGAAATGAGCTCTTGTGCAGCTGTGCTCTGCGGGTACAAACAATATCAAGGCACTATATTGTCCACAATGGCACAGTTATTTGAGCTTTCCCGTTTGAAGTGCCTGATAAAACCACTTATTCCACAATATTGTCTTTCCAGGCTCGGAGCACGGCGGGGAGCGAGAGGACTGCACCAGCGGGACTGGAAGTCCCCCCCATGGCGAGGACACGCACGTTTGTGACAAATGCTGCGCTGAGTTCTTCACCTGGGCCGAACTGCGGGAGCACCAGACGTCCTGCGCCGAGGATCGCGCCGTTTTGATCATAAGGGAAAGCGAAGGGATGCACTTTGACGGGGAACCTCTCTCTCCCGTCCCCAGCGTAGTGTCCAGTTACTCGTCTGCGGGGGACGCCGGCTTTGAGCTGGGAGAGACAGTCGTGACCGATAATGACAGTCTGGATAATGCAGAGGAAGGGCTGGATGAAGCCATGGAGCTTGGACATGACCCACGGGACAAACACGCAATCACCTCCAGCCCTCCGCTGCTAGAATCCACCGTACCCACCCTGGTTTCAGCCACTTACAGCATACCCAGCACCAATGTGACTCTGGAGATCCTTCAGAGCACCAGGGTGGCCGTCGCCCAGTTCTCCCAGGCGGTCGGCAGTAGCGTCGCTGGAGGGAAGGCCGCTTCAGCTGCCATCCCCGTCATTCTGGAGCACCTGCTCGCTCTGCAGCAGCAGCAAGTCCACCAGCTGCAGCTTATAGAGCAGATCTGCAGCCAAGTCGCCACTATGAACAGGCAGCCAAGCCAGGGGGCGTTAAACCCAGTCTCCAGACCCCTGTCCATCGCAGCTAACCCCTTCCCTTCATCGAACCCCATCTTGCCGCTGTCAGGAAGTACGCCCTCTAATGTCAATGACCAGGCTGCTGTTTTAGTGTCTGAAAAGTCACAAAGTCCCCGCTCAGAAACTATATGCAAGCAGTCGGTCTTTAGAGATGCTGTATGTTCTTCTGTTCCTTTTGAAAATTCAACTCCATTGCGCTCCACTTGCAGCAACATCTCTGCACTGATGTCTCCATACACTGGCTTGCATGCAAGCAACATTAGCAGCTCTCAGACCCTGAGCGCCCCTAGTCCTCTCACCCTGGGCTCCCCCACTAGCTTCTCCTTCTTGCCTCAGAGCCCCCCCAGCAGCGTCATCTTCCCAAATCCCTTGGCCAGCATCGCGGCCACGGCCAATGCGCTTGACCCCCTTGCAGCCCTGATGAAGCACAGGAAGGGGAAATTACAGAATGTGTCTTTGTTCGAAAGCAAGCCCGCCCCAGAGGAGCCTTTTTTCAAGCATAAATGTCGTTTTTGTGCCAAAGTGTTTGGCAGCGACAGCGCCCTGCAGATCCACCTGCGCTCCCACACTGGAGAACGGCCCTTCAAATGCAACATCTGCGGCAATCGCTTCTCCACCAAGGGCAACTTAAAGGTGCACTTCCAGCGGCATAAAGAGAAGTATCCTCAAGTTCAGATGAACCCGTACCCCGTACCAGAGTATCTGGACAATGTGCCAACCACCTCTGGGATTCCCTACGGAATGTCTGTTCCCACAGAAAAACCTGTCTCTTCGTGGTTGGATAGCAAACCTGTCATTGCAACCCTGCCTTCCTCCATGGGTCTTCCACTCTCCTCCACAAGAACCAGCATGGGGGGCTTCAGTGAGCCTTCAAGTGTAGCACCATCTGTTCCGTCCCTCTGCCAGCCAGCTTCTGCTGAGTGTGTGTCACCATGCTGGAGAGGCTGTGAGGCTCGTTCGTCTCCACTTTTAGAGAATCGGCTGTCACACCATGAACTAGAAGGGTGTAATATTCTCAAAACAGAGGTGGTGCACCTGCCTCAAAGCTGCCCCCAGATTCTAAGAGGCACTCCAGCAACCAGTAGCGCGGTACCATCTATGGCCTCCACGCCTGAACCTGTAGCATCAGCGTCCCCTGCCTCCAGCTCCCTCTCGCCCCTACCAGTAAATCCAGAAGAGGTGTCACTCTCCCCCGGTGACCCTCTGGACTCTATGCAAACCTCGGAAACCTCAAAGCTCCAGCAGCTTGTGGAGAACATTGACAAAAAGATCACAGACCCCAACCAGTGCGGCCTGTGCCACCGTGTTCTCAGTTGCCAGAGCGCTCTGAAAATGCACCACCGCATTCACACGGGCGAGAGGCCCTTCAAGTGCAAAGTGTGCGGCAGGGCCTTCACCACCAGGGGCAACCTGAAAACTCACGTCGCTGTTCACCGAGAGAACCCGCCCGTCCAGGTGCAGCACTCGTGTCCCATCTGCCAGAAGAAGTTCACCAACGCCATAGTCCTTCAGCAGCACATCCGCATGCACATGGTCGGGGAGACTCCAGAGTCGGCGCTGCTGGACAGGCTGCAGGAGTTTGATGGAGATATGAATGAGATGAGCTTTGATAGTCCCAGCAGTAATGACCAAGACCTCACTGATGATGTTTCCATGGAGGAGGATGATGCAGAGGAAGTACATGATGTAGACAATGGGGCACTGTTCAATTCCCCTAAATCATCACCTCCTGCTGAAAACCAAACAAGTCTGATTGACTCCACAATGAACCTCAGCACTTGCTTTGGCCGTAAATCCTTCACAAACGTCTACAACGACTACGGTCAGCTGCAAATTAAATGCTCTGTGACGGAGAAAGAGATGGAGAACCTGGGTGAACACAGCCCTGCAACTCCGCCTCTATCGCCAGTACGACTGGCTGTAAACCACGGGATAGACTCTCAAAAACATTTTTTTGCCTCTGTAAAGAAAGAACAACTGCAATCTCCTGCTTCTGTACTCTTGGAAATAAGAGAGACGCAACCCACCAAACTGTGCGCAAAAGAAGAGAGGACTCACTGCGCATCCATCCAACCAAGACAAATAGGTAAATGGTACCTAAGTAAAGTTGTAATACCGTTAGAAGTTAGTGTGGAGCTCACCAATTTTGTTCTTTATTTTCTTTTCAAGGGCTTCCCAGCCTGACCAACGCATCTTCCAGGTCGATAAAAATGGAGGTGAACAGTCACACCGAGGGCCAGCACCCATCTTTTGGTGTGCACATTTCAACAACCTATCCGTCGGTCACCAGCCCAGTAATATCCTCCCTGCTTGGTCCGGCGCCCCCTCGCCGCACACCCAAGCAGCACAACTGCAACGTGTGCGGGAAGAACTTCTCTTCGGCCAGCGCCCTCCAGATCCACGAGCGCACGCACACCGGAGAGAAACCATTTGTCTGCTCGGTCTGCGGCAGAGCCTTTACCACCAAAGGCAATCTGAAGGTCAGCTAATGCTAACTGCTGCTAACTTTGGAATTAGCATGTTTTGCGGTCCTAAAACTCCTATTGTCCCTTGTAGGTTCATATGGGAACGCACATGTGGAACAACACACCAGCCAGAAGGGGCAGGCGGCTATCCGTGGACAACCCCATCGCACTCCTGGGCGGCGACGCAATGAAGTTCGGAGAAATATTCCAGAAGGACCTAGCTGCCAGAGCTATGAACGTAGACACAGGGTTTTGGAGCCGCTACGCCAGCGCCATAACCAACAGCCTGGCCATGAAGAACAATGAGATCTCGGTGATTCAGAACCGAGGGATCTCGCCGCTTCACCCGATGACCGCAGTCGCGGACAGAATGAATGCTGCAGCCAGTCCAATGGCAAGTCTGTCCAAAAACGGCATGGAACTGGGAAACAGCAGGCATTTTTCTATGCTGATTGACGACAGTAAAGAAATTGGAATCAACTGATGCAATCTATTATGGACATTAAAATATTTGTCAAACATCTTGTTTCCTCTTATATATATACATATTGCACATAGTTTTATTAATTGAGAGACACTGGAGTAGGGGAATCACATTTTGCTGTCTTACTTTGCATTGTATCGATCCGTTGTGGTGAAGAAGGAGCTGAGCCGGAAGGAAAAGCTCTCGATTTACCGGTCGATCTACGTTCCCATCCTCACCTATGGTCATGAGCTTTGGGTTATGACCGAAAGGACAAGATCACGGGTACAAGCGGCCCAAATGAGTTTCCTCCGCCGGGTGGCGGGGCTCTCCCTTAGAGATAGGGTGAGAAGCTCTGTCATCCGGGAGGAGCTCAAAGTAAAGCCGCTGCTCCTCCACATCGAGAGGAGCCAGATGAGGTGGTTCGGGCATCTGGTCAGGATGCCGTCTGGACGCCTCCCTAGGGAGGTGTTTAGGGCACGTCCGACTGGTAGGAGACTATGGGGAAGACCCAGGACACATTGGGAAGACTATGTCTCCCGGCTGGCCTGGGAACGCCTTGGGATCCCCTGGGAGGAGCTGGACGAAGTGGCAGGTGAGAGGGAAGTCTGGGCTTCCCTACTTAGGCTGCTACCCCCGCGGAAGAAGATGGATGGATGGATGGATGGACTTTGTATTGTTTTTGTTGAACAATTACCTGAGAATCCACTCAGCGCTGAGAGGGACGACTGCTCGGAACAAGGGAACATACTGATTGTTAGAATCAATAATGCAAAAAGTCAGCGCTCCCTCCTCTGGACAGCTGCCAATTGCTGCTCGCTGGGTCGAAGCTCATCATATGCTGCTCTGTCTGGAAAACGGTCTTCCTCAACCTACATTGGGACAGTCCAAAACAGTCAGAATGCTCAGCGTAGTACCTCTAAGATCTTTCCGGACCGTGTATTCAAAAGTTCCCTGCAAATTTGACTGTTGATGCCAGTTTTAATGTTTTTTGACATTAAACGTTCTGCTGCAATCAGTACTCAATATCAATTTCAATTTATTATTATTATTCATTCATTCCAGCAATACCAATACATACGAATTGGAATATCAATATATGGAAGACCACAGACCTGTGTTCAAAGCAGTTTTCAACACATTCGAAATACCATGACTTAAGAACTTAATGAACAGTTTCCAGCAGTATTTGTACTAAAAATGGAAAAATGTTATTTATATTTACTGCATGTATGTCAGGGGTGCTCGAACGTTTCCCCCTGGGGGCCACAGACTGACAAATCAAAGGTGTCATGTCTGTGTAATAATGTTTTGTCTTAGTCATGTTTTGTTTAGTTATTGGACTCTTTAGTTTCTGGCTTTTCACTCCCTTGTCTTGTTTCCATGATTACCCATTAGTTTCACCTGTTCCACGTTTGGACTCATTGTGCACTCTTGTTTGTCACCATAGCAACCCATTAGTTTTCACCTGTCACGTCACGCACCTGTTTCACGTTTTAATAATAATAATAATAATAACTGGGATTTATATAGCGCTTTTCTAAGTACCCAAAGTCGCTTTTACATGTAGAACCCATCAAACATTCACACCTGGTGGTGGTAAGCTACTTTCATAGCCACAGCTGCTCTGGGGTAGACTGACGGAAGCGTGGCTGCAATTTGCGCCAACGGCCCCTCCGACCACCACCTATCATTCATCATTCAATTCACCGGTGTGAGTGGCACCGGGGGCAAAGGGTGAAGTGTCCCGCCCAAGGACACAACGGCAGCAATTTTTGGATGGTAAGAGGTGGGGAGCGAACCTGCAACCCTCAGGTTTCTGGCACGGTTGCTCTACCCACTGCGCCATGCCGTCCGTTTTGAGTCACGCACCTGTTTTCGTTAATCATGTCTGTAGTATTTAAGTTCATTGTTTTTCAGTTTGTCTTTCTGGTGACATCCCCACATTTATGCTCTGCACATTTCTGACTCTTTTTTCATGTCCATCGTTCACGCTGCTCCTTTTTGTCCATGCAAAGTAAGTTTTGTTAATTATTGCCACAGTTAGTGTTTTTTGTTGTTCATAGTTTTTGCCTTTGTGCAAGTGTTTGGTTTCATAGTTTGTTCTCCGCCATCGTGCGCGCCTTTTGTTTACTTCGTTGTTTTGTATTTATAGTGTTTAAATAAAAATGTACCTTCATTCCCGTCTCGCCCGAGCCAACTTTCCGTTGCCTTCGAGAAAAACTAAACCCCAGGACCAAGTCATGACAAAAGGATGCGGGGGCCATTTTGCTCGTTTTCAACTTTAAAACTAGTGAAATATACGGATGTTGTTCAAAGAACAAATGCAAATTTGGTAAGAATTTTCAGTGAATGCCGATGAGCTAAAGCCGAAGTGAAATGCTAACAGTTAGCATGCTGGCCGGATTGTGTCAAGTAACAAAAAATATAAGCAAAATTAGCCATAAAAGCTGGCATGTCAACAGCACTATGCTTACATGCTAACAACAACATGCTCACAGTTAGCATTATGAGGCGGCGTAGTGGGTAGAGCGGCTGTGCCAGAAACCTGAGGGTTGCAGGTTCGCTCCCTGCCTCTTACCATCGCTGCCGTTGTGTCCTTGGGCAGGACACTTGCCCTAGCCCCCGGTGCCGCTCACACTGGTGAATGAATGATGAATGAAAGCCGCAGCTACGCTTCCGTCAGTCTACCCCAGGGCAGCTGTGGCTACGAAAGGTAGCTTACCACCACTAGGTGTGAATGAATGATGGGTTCTCACTTCTCTGTGAAGAGCTTTAAATGTCGAGAAAAGTGCTATATAAATCTAATCCGTTATAATTATTATTATTAGTGAAATACCAAAATACATGACACTAAGGTGTATACCAGCTAAATTAGCTGAAAAAAAGCTAGCGTGCTAATGTTAGCGTGCCAAAATGCTAACGCAACATTCGTCAAGTAACAAAATATACTAGTCTGAGGTGTGTTCTTGAAAATTAATTTTAAAATACTTACCATGTTAACGTTAGCATGTATCAAGTACCAGAATATAACTAAGGGTTATACCTACAAAACGAGCTAGCATACCAACATTAGCATGTTGACAGGTATCATTTGTCAAGTAACAATATACTTAACCTGCGAAATTTGCTAAAAAGCTAGCATGCTAATATTAGAATGTCAATGATTGTTCGGCTGGCTGTTAAAAAAAAAGTTATGGGCCACAAATGGCCCTGGACCGCACTTTGAACATCCTTAATGTATGTTAATGATTCTCTGCTGAACGTGTGGTGCCTTTGAAGAACTGTGTAATTGTCGTAAAAGTAATTATTTCACAAAAGCATGGCTCAAAAACTCACCAAATGACATATGTTTGAAGACATAACTATTAAATTGTTTACAGAAATATACGCAGTATTGATCCAATAGGGGGAAAACGTCGCAGCGATCTAAACATTTGACTGAAAAATGACACGCTTGGTGAGATCACACAGGTTTCTTGAACGCAGCATCAATCCTCGAGCCGATTGGCTCGTTGGGCGAGGTGACGTCATCACGTGGCCCTCCCAGCCAACATGGCTGACATCATCCCGTTAGCGCCGATGCGGAAGGGCTCGACGAGAAGCCCTCACTACCGCGCCAACGTACAGTCAAGGTATTTTGGACCTTTTTTTAGAGCTCCGTTTCTGCGGTCGTGTTGCGAAGTGAAGTCAGGTACTGTCGGAACGGCCACGTTTTCTTCCCCCCCTCGCTACCTTGTTTTGTGTGTTTATGTTCGCACGGGTTGTTAGCTTGTTTTGCTAGCATGGCTTCTGCCGTCCAACTTCCCTCATTCATTGTTTGTATTTGGTCAGCAGCCGGGCAAAACAACAACTAAGTTGCATAGTCGTTAAAAACGCGTTAACATGTGTTGTATCCGCGTTGGCAAGGAAACATCGGTGAAAGCCCTGAGTGTAAACTCTCTTGCTTCCGGTTGCGTCATCTGTGAACATTTTAAAGACACGTGACAGCTAAACGCCCTAACTTCCTCATGTTTTCTACTGACTGACTCTTTGCGCTTTTTTCTTGTCATGCTTGTCATGAATGTGCTCATAAACCAACGACAGGAATCAGAATCAGAAATACTTTATTAATCCATCCATCCATCTTCTTCCGCTTATCCGAGGTCGGGTCGCGGGGGCAGCAGCCTAAGCAGGGAAGCCCAGACTTCCCTCTCCCCAGCCACTTTGTCTAGCTCCTCCCCGGGGGGTCCCGAACGTTCCCAGGCCAGCCAGGAGCATACTTGCCAACCCTCCCGATTTTCCCGGGAGACTCCTGAATTTCAATGCCCCTCCCGAAAATCTCCCGGGGCATCCATCCATCCATCTTCTTCCGCTTACCCGAGGTCGGGTCGTGGGGGAAGCAGCCTAAGCAGGGAAGCCCAGACTTCCCTCTCCCCAGCCACTTCGTCCAGCTCCTCTCGAGGGAGCCATTCTCCCGAATTTCTCCCGATTTCCACCCGGACAACAATATTGGGGGCGTGCCTTTGGCGCCCTCTACAACCTGAGGTCACGTCCGCTTTTCCTCCACACAACCAGCGTGCCGGCTCAGTCACAAAATACGCGCGGCTTTTATACACACACAAGTGAATGCCAATGCATACTTGGTCAACAGCCATACAGGTCACACTGAGGGTGGTCGTATAAACAACTTTAACACTGTTACAAATATGTGCCACACTGTGAACCCACACCAAACAAGAATGACAAACACATTTCGGGAGAACATCCGCACCGTAACACAACATAAACACACCAGAACAAATACCCAGAACCCCTTGCAGCACAAAATCTTCCGGGACGCTACAATATAAACCACCACCAAACCCAGCCCCCCCCAACCCCGCCCACCTCAACCCCGCCCCACATCTACCAAATTCGGAGGACTCAAGGTTGGCAAGTGTGGCTGGGAGACATAGTCTTCCCAACGTGTCCTGGGTCTTCCCCGTGGCCTCCTACCGGTCGGACGTGCCCGAAACACCTCCCTAGGGAGGCGTTCGGGTGGCATCCTGACCAGATGCCCGAACCACCTCTTCTGGCTCCTCTCCATGTGGAGGAGCAGCGGCTTTACTTTGAGCTCCTCCCGGATGACAGAGCTTCTCACCCTATCTCTAAGGGAGAGCCCCGCCACCCGGCGGAGGAAACTCATTTGGGCCGCTTGTACCCGTGATCTTGTCCTTTCGGTCATAACCCAAAGCTCATGACCATAGGTGAGGATGGGAACGTAGATCGACCGGTAAATTGAGAGCTTTGCCTTCCGGCTCAGCTCCTTCTTCACCACAACGGATCGATACAGCGTCCGCATTACTGAAGACGCCGCACCGATCCGCCTGTCGACCTCACCATCCACTCTTGCCTCACTCGTGAACAAGACTCCAAGGTACTTGAACTGCTCCACTTGGGGCAAGATCTCCACCCCAACCCGAAGAGGGCACTCCACCCTTTTCCGGGCGCGAACCATGGACTCGGACTTGGAGGTGCTGATTCCCACCCCAGTCGCTTCACACTCGGCTGCGAACCGATCCAGTAAGAGCTGAAGATTAATCCCCGAGGGGAAATTAAAATTTCCACACAATCCCATTCAAGAGCAGACAAACATTACAGAGAGACAGAACAGGATCGCTGACGGGTCTGCCAACTTCCGGCGCCCCT
Organism: Nerophis lumbriciformis; assembly: GCF_033978685.3. Classification (NCBI taxonomy): domain Eukaryota; kingdom Metazoa; phylum Chordata; class Actinopteri; order Syngnathiformes; family Syngnathidae; genus Nerophis; species Nerophis lumbriciformis. Next base: position 9,978,985 of record NC_084584.2, on the reverse strand, counting down.
TACAAAAAAGGTGAGATACAGATAAACAATGGGGGGTGGAGGAATGGAGGGGGGCGGTCTAAGCCTGGGTCCTTGGAGAGGGGGTCCAGACTGAGGCCAAGGAGAAAAACAACTCATAGCCATAGCACACATCAAACATCAAAGGACATTAAAGACATGAAAAGAGCAGAGCTGATGCAACCAACCACTTCTACATACAGCTATGAATAAATAGTCAAAGAAACGTATACACTGTGGTGGCCTCTGCGGTGTTCCACGTCATCGTCTGCTGGGGTGGGGGGAGCATGGCCAGAGACAGGAGCAGACCCAACAAAGCAACCAAGAGAGCCGACTCCACTCTCGGCCGCCCACCAACTCTCGGCCAGAGTCCAGTCCGCATGGATGAGTGAGGATACATCCAAGGAGACTAAGGTGTCTGATACCTGCTCATTCAGCCAAGACACTGTAAAGCCTGTCCGTCCCGGCGCTCGGCGCCAGCTCCGCAGCCGTGTCTCTTCATCCGCATCTCCTCCAGTCTCTCCAAACGGACTCTGGTGTGGCAGAGACCCAGCAGCTGGTCTCCATGGCCAAAAGGCTCCTGGGAGGCAGATCCAGAAGTCCACATAAAAGCACCGCAGAAGTCACGAAAGTGCCACCCCTTGTCACACAGTCACAAAGGGTCCCAAAAATATAGCAGTGTCCAAAAAACTTAGACTTCCTTTTTGTTGTCATTCCAATTTGAACTTTACAGTAGAGATAAGAACGGAATTTCGTCACGTTAGCTCGTTGTAGTGCAGGACAAAAGAGCGATAATGTGCAGATACAAATAAATAGATTACTGTACAGATAAATATATTGCACTTTTGCATATACATCCACGTTTAGGTGGGTAGGTTTTTATTGTCATTGCACAAGTACAACGAAGCTTTGTTTTCAGCACAAACCCGTTCAAGATTCGACAAACAAACAGTGTACAGGGTTACAGAACAGGAACGCTGATGGGTCGCCACAAGGCGCCCTGTAAAAGATGGGAAAAAGGTAAACGCTGGGGAAGGATGAGTAAAAAAATACAATCTAGACTGGGCTCCTAAGGGGGCCCAGTCTGGAGTGGGAAAAAAAACTCCATAGCAAAGCACATATACATTTTACTACGTATATCTCGAGATATCGAGCAACATAGAGGAGGGAGTGGGGGGCCATGGTGGCAGGCTGCAGCTCTTCAGGCGCTGCCCATCCGTCCATCACCCCTATGGGATTTGCGTCAAGAGCGTTGGATGGGGGCTGGGGTGTGTGTGTGTGTGTGGCGTTTATGGATGTATGTTATATTCAATCAATCAATCAAAGTTTACTGATATAGCTCTAAATCACCAGTGTCTCAAAGGTCTGCACAAGCCACAACGACATCCTCGGCTCAGATCCCACATCAGGGCAAGGAAAAACTCAACCCAATGGGATGACAATGAGAAACCTTGTCTTTATATTCCAGCCAGTTGATCCGTTTTTGGGGGGGAATTGAGGGGATTATTATTATGATGCGTTCAAGACTGTTATGGCCTGAGGGAAGAAGCTGTTACAGAACCTGGAGGTTCTGAGGAACCTCTTTCTAGAGTCCAGCAGTTAAAACGGTCATTGGTGGTGGTGGGAGGAGTCTCTGCAGATTTTCCGAGCCCTGGTCAGGCAGCGGCTTTTTGCGATTTCCTGGATAGGAGGAAGAGGAGTCCTGATTATCTTTTTTGCCGTCCTCACCACTTTCTGCAGAGACTTCCAGTCTGAGGCATTGCAGGCTCCAGTCCAGACAGAGATGCTGTTGGTCAGCAGGCTCTCTATAGTGCCTCTGTAGAACGTGGTGAGAACGGGGGGAGGGAGCTGTGCTCTTTTCATCCGACGCAAAAAGTGCATGCGCTGCCGAGCTCTTTTTACAAGAGCTCCGGTGTGTAGGAACCAGGTCATATTGTCAGTTATCGGCACCCCCAGGAACTTGGTGCTGCTTACCATCTCCACTGCTGTGGCTGGACTGGTGCCTCCTGGAGTCGACGATGATCTCCTTGGTCTTATTGACATTCAGGACCAGGTTGTTGGTTGTGCACCAGTCAACCAGATGTTTCACCTCCTCCCTGTAGTCCATGTCGTTGTTGTCACGGATGAGGCCCACTACTGTTGTGTCGTCCGCATATTTCACAATGTGGTTAGTAGTGGACCTGGCGCAGCAGTCATGAGTCATCAACGTGAACAGCAGTGGACTCAGGACGCAGCCCTGGGGGGAGCCGGTGCTCAGGGAGATGGCACTGGTGGTGTTGTTGCCCACTCTCACAGACTGGGGTCTGTCTGTGAGGAAGTCAAGCAGCCAGTTGCAAAGGGGGGTACAAAAGCTCCGGACACCAAAAATAATCCAAAATCGAAAACAAAAACACCATAAAATATCAATTTTGCCCCATTTTATTTATTTTACCGTTATTTGTGCTTATTACTTAATATTTCACATATTTAAAAAAACATTTTATCAATATGGCGTCGCTGTAGTGGCTGCTGGTTGCAGGAGCTCTGTTCTCCCGTGTGTCCTGTTGTGTTCTTGATGTTTCCCTCTTGTTTTCATGTGTTTTTTTTTTTTTTTTTGCCTTTCGGGACTGGGCAACAAGGGGTGGCACTTTCATGACTTCTGCTTAGAACTTTTGGATCCACCCCGGGGGGAGCCTCTTGCTCATGTTTGCACCGGAGACCAGCTGCTGGCTCTCTGCCACATCGGAGTACGGGGAGAGAGACCGGAGGAGATGCGGAAAGAGAGACCTGATTGATTGTCGGGAGGGAGCCCTGGCTGGATAGGAAGGGATAGGACTACAGACTTTAGACTTTATTCATCCCATCCATCCATCCATCCATCCATCCATCTTCTTCCGCTTATCCGAGGTCGGGTCGTGGGGGCAGCAGCCTAAGCAGGGAAGCCCAGACTTCCCTCTCCCCAGCCACTTCGTCCAGCTCCTCCCGGGGGATCCCGAGGCGTTCCCAGGCCAGCCGGGAGACATAGTCTTCCCAACGTGTCCTGGGTCTTCCCCGTGGCCTCCTACCGGTTGGACGTGCCCTAAACACCTCCCGAGGGAGGCGTTCGGGTGGCATCCTGACCAGATGCCCGAACCACCTCATCTGGCTCCTCTCGATGTGGAGGAGTAGTGGCTTTACTTTGAGCTCCCCCCGGATGGCAGAGCTTCTCACCCTATCTCTAAGGGAGAGCCCCGCCACCCGGCGGAGGAAACTCATTTCGGCCGCCTGTACCCGTGATCTTGTCCTTTCGGTCATAACCCAAAGCTCATGACCATAGGTAAGGATGGGAACGTAGATCGACCGGTAAATTGGGAGCTTTGCCTTCCGGCTCAGCTCCTTCTTCACCACAACGGATCGATACAGCGTCCGCATTACTGAAGATGCCGCACCGATCCGCCTGTCGATCTCACGATCCACTTTTCCCTCACTCGTGAACAAATTATTCATCCCACAATGGGGAAATGATGTGGTTGCAGTGCTTATACAAAAAGACCCCAAATACAAGGTAAAAACACACATGAAAACGAGGGAAATATTAAAGAAAACACATGACATTAAAGGAGCACAGAGCTGATGCAACCAGCGTCCATTTCTACATACAGCTACACAAGTAAAACAACGAAAAACCAATAATCGAGGAGTTAATGATACATATTGTGCACGTATGATTACGCCATGCTTACACAAAGCAACAATGTCCTAGGCTGCCCACTAGCTCTCGGCCAATGTCCAGTCCGTGCGGATGAGCGAGAATCCGTCCAGTGAGACGGAAGTGTCCAATACACCATCATTCAGCCAAGGCTCCGTGGAGCTAGTCCATCCCGACGCTCCGCAGCCTCGTGTCTTCATTCGGTTTCTCCACGCCGACTCCCGTGTGGCAGTGAGCCAGCAGCTGGTCTCCCTGGACGGACTCTGGCTCATCCGCACGGACTGTACATCAAATAGGAAGGAGCAACGTCACACAGTGACAGCAGCAGACAACAACATACGTACACAATGGGAATAATGAACAACAAATCAATGATTGAAGTGACACACTTGCCATCCAAACAATACCCTGTTTGTTGACAAGGGGACATGACAGCCATCAAAGCACATTCCATCTCTTTATGAAGGTCCAAAGATTCAAAAGAGCTGGCGTCACAGCCGCTGCTACTTGCTATAGCTAACAAACACAGCTCCGTTGAAACCCTCAATGACGTCACTAGGCAACAGGCCCCGCCTTTTAAAAGCACACACTGCGCTCTTTTATTTAACATCTCTCAACTGCATCTGCCAGGTATTTGAAGTTTTTTTTTTAAAGTACCGTATTCAATGTTTGCAATCAATATTTATTTATATAGCCCTAAATCACAAGTGTCTCAAAGGGCTGCACAAGCCACAACGACATCCTCGGTACAAAGCCCACATAAGGGCAAGGAAAAACTCACCCCAGTGGGACGTCGATGTGAATGACTATGAGAAACCTTGGGAGGACCGCATATGTGGGTAACCCCCCCCCCCTTCAGCGAGCGGCTTGCCGCCATCTTGTTTTGCCTAAACACAATGATGACTCTGCTTTGCGCATTTCTGAACACGCTCACAGTGTCAGTTACACCCGCACCACCCGAGGACGTCCAGGACAAGAGCTGAACCGGGACTCACAGGCGCTGGACAAAGACTCAAGTCTTACTGACTCGTGTGCATTTAAAAAAAAAACTTGAGTTTCACTGATAGATGGGTGCTTGGCAAACAATCGGTTTCACTGACACACAAGTCCATAATGAACACTCGAGTTTCATCGACTGACATGTTGACGAAGACGCGAGTTTCACTGACTGACATGTTAACGACGACTCGAGTTTCACTGACTGACATGTTGACAAAGACGCGAGTTTCACTGACTGACAGGTTGACGAAGACACGAGTTTCACCGACTGACAGGTTGACGAAGACGCGAGTTTCACTGACTGACAAGTTGACGAAGACGCGAGTTTCACTGACTGACAGGTTGACGAAGACGCGAGTTTCACTGACTGACCTGTTGACGAAGACGCGAGTTTCACTGACTGACAGGTTGACGAAGACGCGAGTTTCATTGACTGACAGGTTGACCAAGACGCGAGTTTCACTGACTGACAGGTTGACAAAGACGCGAGTTTCACTGACTGACAGGTTGACGAAGACGCGAGTTTCACTGACTGACATGTTGACGAAGACGCGAGTTTCACTGACTGACAAGTTGACGAGACGCGGGTTTCACTGACTGACATGTTGACGAAGACGCGAGTTTCACTGACTGACAGGTTGACGAAGACGCGAGTTTCATTGACTGACATGTTGACGAAGACGCGAGTTTCACCGACTGACATGTTGACGAAGACGCAAGTTTCACTGACTGACATGTTGACGAAGACGCGAGTTTCACCGACTGACAGGTTGACGAAGACGCGAGTTTCACTGACTGACATGTTGTCGAAGACGCGAGTTTCACTGACTGACAAGTTGACGAGACGCGGGTTTCACTGACTGACAGGTTGACGAAGACGCGAGTTTCACTGACTGACCTGTTGACGAAGACGCGAGTTTCACTGACTGACCTGTTGACGAAGACGCGAGTTTCACTGACTGACAGGTTGACGAAGACGCGAGTTTCACTGACTGACATGTTGACGAAGACGCGAGTTTCACTGACTGACAAGTTGACGAAGACGCGAGTTTCACTGACTGACAGGTTGACAAAGACTCGAGTTTCACTGACTCACACGTCAATAATGTAGACTCAAGTTTCACTGACTCGTGTGTGCTCAACAAAGACTCAAGTTTGATTGACTCATGGCTGTTTGACAAAGACTCGGGTTTCACTGACTCATGGGTTGATAAAATCTCAAATTTCACTGAGTGAATGGTTGACGAAGACTCCAGTTTCACTGACTCACGTGTGCCTGGGAAAAACTTGAGTTCCACGGATTCATGGATGCAAGGCTCACCGACTAACCAGTTGACAAAGACTCAAAGAAAGTTTTACTGATTCCCGGGTTGACAAAGACACCACTGATGCTTGACAAAGACTCAAGTTTCATTGCCTGACGGGTATTTTTTTTTGTTTTTTTTTACCAAGTGGCACTTTTATTTTGTAGGCCTGAGGAAAACATGCATTTTAAGGTGACACGGACTGTACACTGCTTCCAGATTCTCCCTGGACGATGAGCCCTCCAACCTGGACGAGATGCCTCTAATGATGTCCGAGGAAGGCTTTGAGAACGACGAGAGCGACTACCAGACGCTGCCGCGGGCCAGAGCCAGCCGCCCACGCAGCAGAGGCGTCGGGTGGTTCCTCCTGGGGGGATGGAGAGTGTTGTGCTGCAGGTATTTCAAAAGTGTTGTGTGCTTTGTGTATTTGACAAGAGTTCTATTATATTCTACAAAACCCAAAACCAGTGAAGTTGGCACGTTGTGTAAATGGTAAAAAAAAACATAATACAATGAATCGCAAATCATTTTCAACTTATATCTTTTCCAGGTCTCCCTTGGAAAAGAGATCTTTGATCTCAATGGGATTTTACCTGGTTAAATAAAGGCTAATAATAATAAATAATAATAATAATAATATTCAATTGAATAGACTGCAAAGACAACATACCTAACGTTGGAACTGGAAAACTTTGTTATTTTTTGCAAATATTAGTTCATTTGGAATTTGATAATAAATAAATAATAAATAAATGGGTTGTACTTGTATAGCGCTTTTCTACCTTCAAGGTACTCAAAGCGCTTTGACACTACTTCCACATTTACCCATTCACACACACATTCACACACTGATGGAGGGAGCTGCCATGCAAGGCGCTAACCAGCATCCATCAGGAGCAAGGGTGAAGTGTCTTGCTCAGGACACAACGGACATGACGAGGTTGGTACTAGGTGGGGATTGAACCAGGGACCCTCAGGTTGCGCACGGCCACTCTTCCACTGCGCCACGCCTGCAACATGTTTCGAAAAAGCTGGCACAAGTGGCAAAAAAGACTGAGAAAGTTGAGGAATGCTCTCATCAAACACTTATTTGGAACATCCCACAGGTAAACAGGCTAATTGGGAACAGGTGGGTGCCATGATTGGGTAAAAAAGCAGCTTCCACGAAATGCTCAGTCATTCACAAACAAGGATGGGGCGAGGGTCACCACTTTGTCAACTAATGCCTGAGCAAATTGTTTAAGAACAACATTTCTCAACCAGCTATTGCAAGGAATTTAAGGATTTCACCATCTACGCTCCGTAATATCATCAAAAGGTTCAGAGAATCTGGAGAAATCACTGAACATAAGCGATGATATTACGGACCTTCGATCCCTCAGGCGGTACTGCATCAAAAAGGGACATCAGTGTCTCCTCAGTTCCCAAACCTTTACTGCAGGGGTCTCAGACACGAGGCCCGCGAGCCAATTGCGGCCCGCGAGACGTTATTTTGCGGCCCGCACCTTAATATGAAAATGTAATGTTAGTCCGGCCCGCGAGTTTTATATGAATGCCGCTTGACAGCGTCATACTTGCCAACCCTCCCGAATTACAGGGCAACCATTCTCTCGAATGTCTGCCGATTTTCACCTAAACAACAATATTAAGGGCGTACCGTGATGGCACTGCCTTTAGCACCCTCTACAACCTGTACAAACAGCGTGCCAGGCCAGTCACATGTTGAATTTGACTTCTGTACACACACGTAAGTGACTGCAAGGCATACTTGGTTAACAGCCATACACTGAGGGTGGCCATATAAACAACTTCAACACTGTTACAAATATGCGCCACACTGTGAACCCACACCAAACAAGAATGACAAACACATTTCGGGAGAACATCCGCACCGTAACACAACATAAACACAACAGAACAAATACCCAGAATCCCTTGCAGCCCTAACTCTTCCGGGCTACAATATACACCCCCGCTACCACCAAACACCGCCCCCCCAACCCTGCCCCCCACACATGAACCCCCCGGCCCCCCTCTCTGTGCGTCGGTTGAGGTGGGCGGGGTTGGGGGGCGCGGGGGTTGGTGGTAGCGAGGATGTATTTTGTAGCCCGGAAGAGTTAGGGCTGCAAGGTATTCTGGGTATTTGTCCTGTTGTGTTTATGTTGTGTTAGGGTGCGGATGTTCTCCCGAAATGTGTTTGTCATTCTTGTTTGATGTGGGTTCACAGTGTGGCGCATATTTGTAACAGTGTTAAAGTTGTTTATACGGCCACCCTCAGTGTGACCTGTATGGCTGATGACCAAGTATGTCTTGCAGTCACTTACGTGTGCCTGCAGAAGCCGCATACAACATGTGACGCTGTTTATATGGTGAATAAGCGCACGCGACGACAGGTTGTAGATGACGTTAAAGGCAGCACGCCCTTATTTTTGTTGTCCGGGTGAACATAGGGACAAATTCGGGAGAATGGTTGCCCCGGGAGATTGTCGGGAGGGGCACTGAAATTCGGGAGTCTCCCGGAAAAATTGGGAGGGTTGGCAAGTATGTTGCTAGGGCGGGATAGTTATTCAAAGAAGGTGAATTCATTAAAAAGTGCATGTTAGATTTTTTTAAGAACTCTTTTCTTGTGGCCCAGCCTCACCCAGTTTCTGCATCCAGTAGCCCCCAGGTAAATTGAGTTTGAGACCCCTGCTTTACTGAGTGTTGTTAAAAGGAAAGGCCATGTAACACACTGGTAAAAATGCCCCTGTGACAACTTGTTTGCAATGTGTTGCTGCCATTAAATTCTAAGTTCATGATTATTCGCAAAAAAAATGAAGTTTCTCAGTGTGAACGTTAAGTATCTTGTCTTTGCAGGCTATTCAATTGAATATAGGTTGAAAATGGTTTTCAAATAATTGTATTCTGTTTGTATTTACAAATTACACAACGTGACAACTTCACTGGTTTTGGGTTTTGTATATATTCTATGGTCATGTGCTTACTTTGGCAGCCACTGAAATGTCCGCCTCCTCTTTTGGAGGGTCAAATGAGACAAAATGAAATAAATATTTAAATAATTATTTAAATGTGTCATTAATTAATTGTGATTGTAATTAAATACATGTGTCATACTTAAAAAAAATAATAATTGAAAAGTATATTTATTTAATAATTAAATTATTTCAATATTTAATAATTTCTTGATTTTATATATTTCATGATTAATTAATTATTTCTCAATTTATTCATTTCATGAACATGTGTGGCAGCACTTAATGAATTTATTATATTAATATTATATTTATTCGTTGTGGCTTGTGCAGCCCTTTGAGACACTTATGATTAAGGGCTACATAAAACAAACTTTGATTGTGTCATGTCTGTGTAATCATGTTTTGTTTTAGTCATGTTTTGTTTAGTTATTGGACTCTTTAGTTTCTGGCTTTCACTCCCTTGTCTTGTTTCCATGATTACCCATTAGTTTCAGCTGTTCCACGTTTGGACTCATTGTGCACTCTTTTTTGTCACCATAGCAACCCATTAGTTTTCACCTGTCACGTCACGCACCTGTTTCACGTTTTGAGTCACGCACCTGTTTTCGTTAATCATGTCTGTAGTATTTAAGTTCATTGTTTTCAGTTTGTCGTTCTGGTGACATCCCACATTTATGCTCTGCACATTTCTGACACTTTTTTCATGTCCATCGTTCACGCTGCTCCTTTTGTCCATGCCAAGTAAGTTTTGTTTATTAATGCCACAGTTAGTGTTTTTGTTGTTGTTTATAGTTTCTGCCTTTGTGCAAGTATTTGTTTTCATAGCCAAGTTGTTTCTCCGCCACTGTGCGCGCTTTTCGTTTGTACTTTTTTTTGATAAAATTAAATAAATATGTTCTCACATTCCCGTCTCGCCCGAGCCAACTTTCCGTTGCCTTCTAGAAAAACTAAACCCCAGGACCAAGTCATGACAGATTGATTGATTACGACAACTTCAACTCGAAGTGCGACATGCTGTGGGTCAGCGCAAGGTCTAGAATATCTCCCGCCAACTCCCCAAAATGTACGAGTATATCCTCGTTAGCCGCCACGTTGTGAAAGACTTCCCAAAGTTCCGGGCTGTCAAAGCAAAGCAATCATTGGACCAGATTCCTGTTAGCCCCGCCCACTGAGTTTGACGGATAAAATACATTCACAAAGCGCTGACACAAAACTTAATTCTACGAATAAATACATTTTTCATATAAAGCATGAAATAATTAATTACCTCATGAAATCAATCCATAATTCAATGGCAAAATAATTAGATAATGAAATAATTAAAAATATTTTTTTTTTACATAAAATAAACCATGACACATTTATAACACATTTATATTTAATTTCAAATATAATATATTATTACATGTATATTTAAGTAATTATTTAAATATGTATTTATTTATGTAATTATTGCATCATATTAAAATCCATTGCCTCAGCAAGTATACAAGTTTCCCTATATGTTTTATATCCTTTAAAGATAAAAGTACTTATTTATTTATTTTTTTATGGACTATTTGGATTTATTTCACTTCTTTTAGCCACTCTGTCATCCATTAAACCAGGGGTGTGCATAGTCTGGACCGGGGGCCATTTGTGGTCCACAGCCGGAGACTGTATCACGACATGAGTGTTTTATAACGATAATTATAGATATTTTTTTATCACCTATGGAAAATATGGAGCAGGAGAAAAATTATATTACATGGAAACAATTTTTATTTTTATTACAAATGTAACCTTCCTCTGATTATAATCCTTCAGCTATCGAGGCAGAAAGGAAAGGAAATGTCAACACAAGCATGGAAAACACTCAATGTAAACACAATTGTAAAATCACATTGAACATTTAACAATAAGCTCTTAAAATAAAGGTGTAAAAATAAGGAATATGTATCGTTCACAATCATTAAAGACATGACGATGGATGTGTTTTTTTTAATGCATTCTAAATAATGCGATCAAAAGTCTGCTTATAATGGAGCTGCTCTATTCTGCCTATAAAGCTCCTACAAAACATCCAGACACCTCCATTAAGGTTGTATATACATGATGTAAGTATGTAGTAACTTTTATAATAACATTTTAATATTTACGTCATTTTAAAGGGGAACATTATCACAATTTCAGAATGGTTAAAACCATTAAAAATCAGTTCCCAGTGGCTTATTTTATTTTTCGAAGTTTTTTTCAAAATTTTACCCATCACGCAATATCCCTAAAAAAAGCTTCAAAGTGCCTGATTTTAACCATCGTTATAAACACCCGTCCATTTTCCTGTGACGTCACATAGTGATGCCAACACAAACAAACATGGCGCATAGAACAGCCAGCTATAGCGACATTAGCTCGGATTCAGACTCGGATTTCAGCGGCTTAAGCGATTCAACAGATTACGCATGTATTGAAACGGATGGTTGTAGTGTGGAGGCAGGTAGCGAAAACGAAATTGAAGAAGAAACTGAAGCTATTGAGCCATATCGGTTTGAACCGTATGCAAGCGAAACCGACACGACAGCCAGCGACACGGGAGAAAGCGAGGACGAATTCGGCGATCGCCTTCTAACCAACGATTGGTATGTGTTTGTTTGGCATTAAAGGAAACTAACAACTCTGAACTAGGTTTACAGCATATGAAATACATTTGGCAACAACATGCACTTTGAGAGTGCAGACAGCCCAATTTTCATCAATTACCGTATTTTCCGCACTATTAGCCGCACCTAAAAACCACAAATGTACTCAAAAGCTGACAGTGCGGCTTATAACCCGGTGCGCTTTATATATGGATTAATATTAAGATTCATTTTCATAAAGTTTAGGTCTCGCAACTACGGTAAACAGCCGCCATCTTTTTTCCCCGTAGAAGAGGAAGCGCTTCTTCTTCTACGCAAGCAACCGCCAAGGTAAGCACCCGCCCCCATAGAAGAGGAAGCGCTTCTTCTTCTACTGTAAGCAACCACCCGCCCCCGTAGAAGAAGAAGAAGCGCGCGGATATTACGTTTCATTTCCTTTGTGTGTTTACATCTGTAAAGACCACAAAATGGCTCCTACTAAGCGACAGGTTTCCGGTTCATGAAAAGACGCAATCTCTCCATCCGCACACGGACTACTATTTCACAGCAACTGCCTAAAGACTTTCAAGAAAAGCTGGCTACTTTCCGTGCATATTGTAAAAACAAGATAGCTGAAAAAAAGATCCGGCCAGAGAACATTATCAACATGGACGAGGTTCCACTGACTTTTGATATTCCTGTGAACCGCACTGTGGATACAACGGGAGCACGTACGGTGAATATTCGCACCACAGGGAATGAGAAGTCATCCTTCACTGTGGTTCTAGCTTGCCATGCTAATGGCCAGAAACTTCCACCCATGGTGATATTCAAAAGGAAGACCTTGCCAAAAGAGACCTTTCCAGCCGGCGTCATCATAAAAGCTAACTCGAAGGGATGGATGGATGAAGAAAAGATGAGCGAGTGGTTAAGGGAAGTTTACGCGAAGAGGCCGGGTGGCTTTTTTCACGCAGCTCCGTCCATGTTGATATACGACTCCATGCGCGCCCACATCACGCTGGTTTTTAATATATTATTAAAGTTTGACTGACCTATCTGACTGTTTTTTTGACATTCCCTTTAGCGCAGTTAGATGCGGCTTATAACACGGGGCGGCTTATAGGTGGACAAAGTTTTGAAATATGCCGTTCATTGAAGGCGCGGCTTATAACCCAGGGCGGCTTATGGTGCGGAAAATACGGTAATATATTCTGTAGACATACCCTCATCCGCGCTCTTTTCCTGAAAGCTGATCTGTCCAGTTTTGGAGCTGATGTTCATAGTTAATATTATAAGTCCCACTTTCTTTATTTTCATGTACATTATGGGTGTCCCATTCAGTAAAAAACTACAAATTCCATTTGTTTTTTTTGGTAGGTGGTCTGTTTTTAGAACTCTATCCGACATTACCTACTCAGTGGCCTAGTCGTTAGAGTGTCCGCCCTGAGATGGGTAGGTTGTGAGTTCAAACCCCGGCCGAGTCATACCAAAGACTATAAAAATGGGAGCCATTACCTCCCTGCTTGCCACTCAGCATTAATGGTTGGAATTGGGGATTGAATCACCAAAAATGATTCCCGGGCGTGGCCACCGCTGCTGCTCACTGCTCCCCTCACCTCCCAGGGGGTGAACAAGGGTAATGGGTCAAATGCAGAGAATAATTTCACCAATCATTGGTACTTTTTTTTAATTGTGACTTTTGGTATTAGTGTTCCTGAAAAAAAGGGACCCAAACTCACATACTGTGTGCAGATGTTTAAAGATAAATGTATATATATATATATCGTTTATACACGCATAGGCCCCCCAGACAATTTTTTTCTCTGAATGTGGCCCCCGAGTCAAAATATTTGCCCAGTTCTGCGTTACACAGTACCCTGATCAGTTCCGATTTCCACAAGTGAAGAGCAAAGCGAGGATAAGGTCGCGCTTTTTTTCCTTTTATTTATTTTTCGGTCTCCCGTCGCCCGATGCGCATGGTCAGAGGCGAGACTCCATCCAGCGAGCGTTTTGACCCCCAAAGATGCTTCAGCGCTCTGGCTCGGCGAGGTGCGTCTGGCGCCAGCAAACACGGCACCGCCATGCGCAAACACGAGGAGTTTTAAAGACCGTTTAGTTTGTCGTTAGCGGCGCGTCTCCAGCCGCGGCGGCGTATCGATCGCTCCCCTCACACACCCCCCCTCGCTAATGAACAAATTGGATTTTTCACAGCTGACCAGTTTGATGCTTTCACAGTAATTTTGTGTGTGTTTTCCGCGGGATTATAAAAGGCAAATAATTCACTCGGAATAAGCCCCGACTGTTCAAATGGAGCGCTATTTGAATAGCATTCATTTGCTCAAATAATCTCTGTTATGAATCTGGACACGCGGCGCAGCGCGCCGAGGCAGAGCGCGCCAACGCAAACAACGCCAAAGTTGTAGCCGCCGAAGTTGATTTATGCACGTTTTTTTTTGTTTTGTTTTTGCCAACTCGCTTAAAAGGTGGAAAAGCCAAGTCGCTCACCATGACAACACACACCGACACGTACCCCACAGGTGCCACGTTAGCCCCCGTATCTCGCACGCGCTCCCACACGCTGTTTGTATTTCATGCTCTGGATAAGCCTCGCTGTCATCATTAGCAGGTGGAGGCAAAGTCAAACTTTGCTCACTTTTGTTTGCCCCGCTGTAATAAATCAATCTCGTCGGCCACGGTCAGCTCACGCTAAACGCCGTCTTGAGATGACAACACGGAGCGTGTTTTGGTCAAATTGAGCCGTGGACATTTCCTCCCCGGCAAAAGGCTAACCTTTTCACCTCCGGGCCCTCGGAAAATAGGAGAAAAAGAGCTTATTGATGAATAGTTTGTCAAAAGGAGCCCTTGAAACTGAACTAGCGCAAGCAGACGTGCAAGTGACATCAGGAATGATGTGCAACGCGCTTTATCGTAGTTGTCAGGTTCAAACAACGAACTATCTATTAAGCAAGACAAGAAGCAAGGAATCAAACAGAGACAGGATTCAATTTAGCTCATGAGGAGAGCGCGTGGACCTGCACCCTCGTACAGTGTCAAACCACACGCTGAGGAAAAAGTTCCACGCCTCCCCATTTATTTGGGCATTCCCTGATTACATAGCTGCTTCTAAGGAGAGGGGTCCCATTATGCAGCCGCTGCACTGGGTCATAAACAGTTAAAACAAAAGGTGCTTGGAGCAGCGTCAGGTTTGCCCCCTCCTTGCTCGTAGATTTCGTGTCCTGATAAGGCCCTTCCCCGTGGCTGTCCAGATCCGAGAAACCGACGCCTCTACGGCGCATTCCATCGCACACAGTGGATATTTACAAGCTGTCCGCCTTTAGCTTGATGAGATCAAAGACAGCTTTGTGAACACAAATGGATAGTAACCACGGGCCGCAGGGCAAGCTGAACTGCAAGCAAACAAGTTGTGTGATAATTTATATACAATTATTCTGACAGTAGGGCTGGGCGATATGGACCAAAACTCATATATTTTGGCTGAATATTGCGATATTTTTTTCCGGAAGGAGAATTTAGACAAAGTCAAACCCAAAATATGCGTGTCAAGTGGTTTTATTGAAACAAACACTTAACATGAGTAGTTTTCGGGAAATATTTTAGATGTAGACAGCAGATGCACATTAACATAATAAAAAGCCTTAAAAATACTATAAGAATAGAAAATCTTACAAACAAACATTTAGTTTTGATTAAATCTTCAAGCTAATAAGAAAAACACAAAAGAACTAAATATAAAATAAATAATATTTTTAACATCAGCAGCAACTTGAAAATATTTGACCTTTTTAAAAAGTGTGTTTTTAGCTCAATAATTTTGTTTTAAACATTTTTTTTGTTTGTTTGTCCCACTGTAATAAATCAATCTCGTCGGTCCCGCCGCGTGCGTGTTAGCCACGGTCAGCTCACGGTTTTGGTCAAATTGAGCCATGGACATTTCCTCCCCGGCAAAACGCTAACCTTTTCACCTCCGGGCCCTCTGAAAATAGGAAAAAAAAGAGCTTATTGATGAATAGTTTGTCAAAAGGAGCCCTTGAAACTGAATTAGCGCAAGCAGACGTGCAAGTAACATCAGGAATGTTGTGCGGCACGCTTTATCGTAGGGCTGGGCGATATGGACCAAAACTCATATATTTTGGCTGAATATTGTGATATTTTTTTCCCGAAAGACAATTTAGACCACGGGTCTCAAACATGCGGCCCGCGGGCCAATTGCGGTCCGCTAGACGTTATTTTGCGGCCCCCACCTTAATATGAAAGTTTAATGTTTATGCGGCCCGCAAATTTTAAATGAATGGCGCTTGACAGCGTTGTGTGCGTAGCCGAATGAATCTACCAATCACGGTGTAGTATATGGCTCTCGACAATATCAAGGGCATGCCGTGATGGCACTGCCTTTAGTGTCCTTTAGAAACTGTCACCACATCATCTTTTTCTCCATACTAACAACATGCCGGCCCAGACACATGTTGTAAGAGACATCTGCAGACATACCCAAGTTATTGCAAGACATACTTGAGGAACAGCCATACATGTCACACTGAGGGTGGTCATATTTTATTCATTTTTTAACACTGTTACAAATATGCGCCACATTGTGAACTCACACCAAACAAGAATGACAAATACATTCCGGGAGAACATCCGCACCTAAACACAACATAAACACAACAGAACAAATACCCAGAATCCTTTGCAGCCCTAACTCTTTCGGGCTACAAAAACCCCCTCCCCTCCATCTCCCGAATTCGGAGGTCTCAAGGTTGGCAAGTAGGCATTGATGTCACTTGCGTGATGCAAGCAGAGAAACATTTTGCCGCTTTTCCACGACACCCGCACACGCTCTTCCTCCCTCCCTCCCTCCCTGCCTCCCTCGCTCGCCCGCCTGCTCGCTCCCGCCCCCGCTGTAAACAGTCCGGGTGGGGAAGACGAGCGGTCCGGTAGCTTCCAAAGCCCTCCGCCGAAGGAGCGAGCGACAATACAAAAGTGTGGTGCACTGGACCCCAGTGCTGATACTCCGACAGAGAGTCACTGGGCGAATCAGACGTGTAACACGTTAGTGGTGATCTTAGCACGTTCGGGGCTAATTGTGCTACCGTAACTGTAAACTTCATGGCGAGCCCCAACACCACCACCCTCCTCCCGTTGGCTCCAGACAGAGACGATTTTTGATGCAATATTTCTTTGTTGAGCACAGGGGCACCCCGACGTGTCTTATTTCATTTCATTTTTATTTATCTCCTTCATTGATGTGCATCTTTGATCGATAGACAATTATACCTCAATTATTCAATTATACATTTACACAGCAATGCCTGAGAAGGAGCAGCATGAAGAAAAATCTTATATTTTTCTGCCCCCTTCAACATAATACGTAGTCTTACTTAATGATATCATATAAACCAACAATTACATCCAAATATAACGAAAACAAACAAAAAAACACACAAAAAACACAAGAAGTGCAAAACTTCATGATGTACAAACCGAACAAAAAAAACAAAAGAAGTAATATACACCTCACGGGATGATACAAAACAAATACAAAACCAGGCAAAAAACAAGTAAAATAATAAATATAAAGCAAAATCTAAACACTTATGGCTGTCCATACGATCTTATTGTTCTGTCTTTATATATTTTTTTCAATTGGAATATATTTTTACAATCTTTTATTTCATTGTAAAGAGAATTCCATAGTTTAACCCCCACCACTGATATGCACATTTGTTTTAAAGTTGTCCTTGAATACTGATGTTGGAAATGACCTTTTCTTCTATGATCTTCATTCTCAGAAGTGATGACAAACATTTTTTGTAAATTTGCTGGTAATGTTTTACTTTTAGCCTTGAACATGACACATAATGTCTGTAACTTTACTAGCTCCTGTAATTTCAATAAACCCGAATTAATAAATAAGTTGTTAGTGTGTTCTAAGTAATCTACTTTATGAATAATCCTTATAGCTCTTTTCTGTAGTTGATACAGAGAAAGTTGCGGTGCACAAGGAATACAATTTGAAACGTCATTATACAACTAGACATGCTGAGGAGTATGCAAAATACCAGGGAGATGAGAGAGTGAACCGGGTTGCAAATTTTAAAACCAGTCTACTGAGGCAACAAGATTTCGTCAAGAAAGCAAGCGAAAAGAGCGATGCAGCAGTCAAAGCTAGCTACATGGTGAGTGAGATGGTTGCTAGGGCAGGAAAGCCATTCAAAGAAGGTGAATTCATTAAAAAGTGCATGTTGGATTTTTTTTAAGAAATCTTTTCTTGCGGCCAGTGGCCCCTAGATAAATTGAGTTTGAGACCCCTGATTTAGACCAAGTCAAACCCAAAATGTGCATGTCAAGTGGTTTTATTGAAACAAACACTTAACATGAGTAGTTTTCTGGAAATATTTTAGATGCAGTAGACAGTAGATGCACATAAACATAATAAAAAGCCTTAAAAATATAAGAATAGTAAAGAGTCATTTTCAATCTTCTTAAAAACAAACGTTTAGCTTTGTTTAAATCCTCAGCTAATAAGAAAAACCTCAAAAACCCAAAATATAAAATAAATGATATTTTAAACATCAGCAACGACTTGAAAATATTTGACCTTTATAAACTGTGTTTTGTTAGCTCAATAATTTAGTTTTTTTGACAAAACAGTTAACAGCTTAAATGAGCTTCAAGAGGTGGTCACCTGAAAGGGTTTTCACTTCATATGTGTGCTTGAAGCTCATGGAGAGAATGCCAAGAGTGTGCAAAGCAGTAATCAGAGCAAAGGGTGGCTATTTTGAACATATTTTGTACATAAGTACAATCTACAATGTAAATAGTCATGAACATAAAGAAAACCCATTGAATGAGAAGATGTATCCAAACTGTTGGCCTATAGGCTTATAGAATTTAGTTTAGTTTATTTTTTTATTTTTTCGGTTAGTGGTCAAGAACAATAAACAAACAGTTGTACATTCATAAATTGACAATGTTACAGACCGAAAGGGTTTAGGCTGAAGTTGAGCACTTATTTCGCCTGACGCTATAAACAATCGCAAATACAAAATGAGCTTCCTTGAAATATCAAGTGTTCTTTACACAACATAAACACTGTTCAAATATATACACAGTAAAGACATGTGAAATATCCCTGTACATGTGTTTGTTAAACATTTTATACAACTGATATAATTTTGCTGACAGAGTACTATTTATTTGTATTATTTGTTTCATTTAACATTTAACATTCCAATGCCAATGTTAAAATATAGGAGAAATACACGTTCATTACCTTGTCCTTCATACCGACAGCCATCGACTGTATAATGCATATGTTCCATTTTGACTGTACTTAAATGTATAATAGACTGTATTTATACTATTCACATCTGAATAATGCTGTATAATAGACTGTATTTATATTATTCACATGTGAATAATGCTGTATAATAGACTATATTTAAGTTATTCACATGTGAATAATGCTGTATAATAGACTGTATTTATGTTATTCACATGTGAATAATGCTGTATAATAGACTGTATTTATGTTATTCACATGTGAATAATGCTGTATAATAGACTGTATTTATATTATTCACATGTGAATAAATCTGTATAATAGACTATATTATTCACAAGTGAATAATGCTGTATAATAGACTGTATTTGTTATTCACATGTGACTAATGCTGTATAATAGACTGTATTTATATTATTCACATGTGAATAATGCTGTATAATAGACTGTATTTATGTTATTCACATGTGAATAATGCTGTATAATAGACTGTATTTATATTATTCACATGTGAAAAATGCTGTATAATAGACTGTATTTATGTTATTCACATGTGAATAATGCTGTATAATAGACTGTATTTATATTATTCACATGTGAAAAATGCTGTATAATAGACTGTATTTATGTTATTCACATGTGAAGAATGCTGTATTCTAGAATGTATTTATATTATTCACATGTGAATAATGCTGTATAATAGACTGTATTTATGTTATTCACATGTGACTAATGCTGTATAATAGACTGTATTTATGTTATTCACCTGTGAATAATGCTGTATAATAGACTGTATTTATATTATTCACACGGTGAATAATGCTGTATAATAGAATGTATTTATATTATTCACATGTGAATAATGCTGTATAATAGACTGTATTTATGTTATTCACATGTGACTAATGCTGTATAATAGACTGTATTTATGTTATTCACATGTGAATAATGCTGTATAATAGACTGTATTTATATTATTCACATGTGAATAATGCTGTATAATAGACTGTATTTATGTTATCCACATGTGAATAATGCTGCTTAATAGACTGTATTTGTTATTCACATGTGACTAATGCTGTATAATAGACTGTATTTATATGATTCACACATTTATAATGCTGTATAATAGACTGTGTTATTTACAAGTGAATAATGCTGTATAATAGACTGTATATATGTTATTCACATGTGAATAATGCTGTATAATAGACTGTATTTATATTATTCACATGTGAATAAATCTGTATAATAGACTATTTATGTATATTATTCCATGTGAATAATGCTGTATAATAGACTGTATTTATGTTATTCACATGTGACTAATGCTGTATAATAGACTGTATTTATGTTATTCACATGTGAATAATGCTGTATAATAGACTGTATTTATGTTATTCACATGTGAATAATGCTGTATAATAGACTGTATTTATGTTATTCACATGTGAATAATGCTGTATAATAGACTGTATTTATATTATTCACATGTGAATAATGCTTTATAATAGACTGTATTTATATTATTCACATGTGAATAATGCTGTATAATAGACTGTATTTATATTATTCACATGTGAATAATGCTGTATAATAGACTGTATTTATGTTATTCACATGTGAATAATTCTGTATAATAGACTGTATTTATGTTATTCACATGTGAATAATGCTGTATAATAGACTGTATTTATGTTATTCACATGTGAATAATGCTGTATAATAGACTGTATTTATATTATTCACATGTGAATAATGCTGTATAATAGACTGTATGTATGTTATTCACATGTGACTAATGCTGTATAATAGACTGTATTTATGTTATCCACATGTGTATAATGCTGCTTAATAGACTATTTGTTATTCACATGTGACTAATGCTGTATAATAAACTGTATTTATATTATTCACATGTGAATAATGCTGTATAATAGACTGTATTTATATTATTCACATGTGAATAATGCTGTATAATAGACTGTATTTATATTATTCACATGTGAATAATGCTGTATAATAGACTGTATTTATGTTATTCACATGTGAATAATGCTGTATAATAGACTGTATTTATGTTATTCACATGTGAATAATGCTGTATAATAGACTGTATGTATGTTATTCACATGTGACTAATGCTGTATAATAGACTGTATTTATGTTATCCACATGTGTATAATGCTGCTTAATAGACTATTTGTTATTCACATGTGACTAATGCTGTATAATAAACTGTATTTATATTATTCACATGTGAATAATGATGTATAATAGACTGTATTTATATTATTCACATGTGAATAATGCTGTATAATAGACTGTATTTATATTATTCACATGTGAATAATGCTGTATAATAGACTGTATTTATGTTATTCACATGTGAATAATGCTGTATAATAGACTGTATTTATGTTATTCACATGTGAATAATGCTGTATAATAGACTGTATTTATGTCATTCACATGTGAATAATGCTGTATAATAGACTGTATTTATGTCATTCACATGTGAATAATGCTGTATAATAGACTGTATTTATATTATTCACATGTGAATAAATCTGTATAATAGACTATTTATATTATTCACATGTGAATAATGTTGTATAATAGACTGTATTTATGTTATTCACA
>NC_084584.2:9902500-9952500 GCF_033978685.3 Nerophis lumbriciformis | reverse complement strand
GCTGGTAAATCCCAAGTCCCCTTGATTTTTTACACCCTGGCTTTTGTCACTTTGGGAACTGATGCACTAATTATGCACTAATTATTAGTTCAAAAGAGCATTCAGGAGAGATTTGACGAGAAAGAGTTGCAATGGTGACTCTAATAAGAAAAGCTGCCATGCAGGCTTTGAAGCTGTAATAATAATGAATCAAAATCAATGTTATGAATTATTGACCCTTTGAAGGTTGCAATTACTTCACATCAAATATTTTTGGGGAAATATTGCAAATTCTGTTTCTTTTCATTGAGAAAAAGGGTGTAAAACAAAACAAAAAATATATAATAAACATACTGCATGATCGACAGACAGATCTGAAGTAAATTTAGAGATTTAAGGGTTGAAAGTTAAACAAATAAAAATATTGTATGATTTAATTTGAAAACTTTTATGAGTGGGGCCGTTTTGGATCCCTGAGAATTTTGGGGGGGATTTTGTTTTTAACTGTCATTTTAAAAACAACATTACAATTACTTCACATCAAATATTCCGCTTTAAAATAATTTTTGAGGAAAATATTGCATATTTTTTCTGTTTGCCATTAAAAAACTGAATAAAAAAAACCTACAAAAAAATGTGTCGGTTAATTGCATATTTTGTGTGTTTGCCATTAAAAACTAATTAAAATAGATCAAAGGTTTATCTCGAGTTTTAAGGGTTGAAAGTTTAAAAAAATAAAAATAAATGTTTGACTTATTTTTTAACACTTTTATGATTGGGGGCCCTTTTAAATCCCTGAGAATTTTTTTTTTTTTTTTTAACTTTTATTGCGAAAAAATTGAGTTATAAATAAATGATAAATGGGTTATACTTGTATAGCGCTTTTCTACCTTCAAGGTACTCAAAGCGCTTTGACACTATTTCCACATTCACCCATTCACACACACATTCACACACTGATGGCGGTTAAAATCAATGTTATGAATTATTTACCTATTTAAGACTACAATTACTTTGCACCAAATATTCCACTTTCAAATATTTTTGGGGGTAAATATTGCTTATTTTGTGCGTTTGCTATTAAAAAAATTAAACAAAAAAACCTACAAAAAAATAATTAAATAGATCAAAGGTTTATCTTGAGATTTAAGGGTTGAAAGTTAATAAAAAAATGTTTTACTTATTTTTAACACTTTTATGATTGGGGGCCCTTTTAAATCCCTGATAATTTGTTTTTTTTTAACAGTTATTGCTAAAAAAAAACATTGAGTTAAAATCTATGTTTATATGAATTATTGACCTATTTAAGGCTACAATTACTTCACATCAAATATTCCACTTTGAAATATTTTTGGGGGTAAATATTGCATATTTTGTGTGTTTGCTATTAAAAAAATGAAACAAAAAAACCTACAAAAAAATAATTAAATAGATCAAAGGTTTATCTTGAGATTTAAGGGTTGAAAGTTAATAAAAAAATGTTTGACTTATTTTTAACACTTTTATGATTGGGGCCCTTTTAAATCCCTGATAATTAGTTTTTTTTAACTGTTATTGCTAAAAAAAAAATATTGAGTTAAAATCAATGTTTGTATGAATTATTGACCTATTTAAGGCTACAATTACTTCATACCAAATATTCCACTTTGAAATATTTTTGGGAGTAAATATTGCATATTTTGTGTGTTTGCCATTAAAAAAATTAAACAAACCTAATTAAAATAGATCAAAGGTTTATCTCGAGATTTAAGGGTTGAAAGTTTAAAAAAATAAAAATTAATGTTTGACTTATTTTTAACACTTTTATGATTGGGGGCCCTTTTAAATCCCTGAGAATTTGTTTTTGCTTGCTAAAAAAATATTGAGTTAAAATCAATGTTATGAATTATTGACCTATTTAAGGCTACAATTACTTCACACCAAATATTCCACTTTGAAATATTTTTGGGGGTAAATATTGCATATTTTGTGTGTTTGCTATTAAAAAAATGAAACAAAAAAACCTACAAAAAAATAATTAAATAGATCAAAGGTTTATCTTGAGATTTAAGGGTTGAAAGTTAATAAAAAAAATGTTGACTTATTTTTAACACTTTTATGATTGGGGGCCCTTTTAAATCCATGATAATTTGTTTTTTTTAACTGTTATTGCTAAAAAAAAATATTGAGTTAAAATCAATGTTTATATGAATTATTGACCTATTTAAGGCTACAATTACTTCACACCAAATATTCCACTTTGAAATATTTTTCACTTTTATAAGTGGGGCCCTTTTGAATCCTAATAATTTTTTTAACTGTTATTGCTCAAATAATATTAATGAGGTAAAATCAATTTTGTGAATTATTGAGGTATTTACGGCTACAATTACTTCACATCAAATCTTCCACTTTCAAATATTTTTGAGGAAAATATTGCATATTTTGTTAGTTTGCCAATAAAAACACTTTTCCAAGGTTGATTTAAGGGTTGAAAGTTTAAAAAAAAATGTATGACTTATTTTAAACACTTATGATTGGGGGCCCTTTTGAATCCTTTAGATTTTTTTAAACTGTTATTGCTCAAAAATACTATTTTTTATATTAATATTAAAATCAATGTTGTTATGAATTATTGAGCTATTTAAGGCTACAATAACTTCACATGAAATATTCCACTTTAAAACATTTTTGGGGGTAAATATTGCATATTTTGTGGGTTAGCTATAAAAAAAACATGGATTAATTTAATAAAAAAGGCATAAAACATTAAAAAAAACTTATCAACAAATAGATCTGAAGTTGATCTCGAGATTTAAGTGTTAAAAGTGAAAATAAAACCATGTATGACTTATTTTAACACTTATAAGTGTGGCCCTTTTGAACCCTTTTTTTTTTTTTTTTTACTGTTATTGCTCAAATATTATTGCAATGTTATGAATTATTGAGCTATTTACGACTAAAATATTTTTAAATATTTTTGAGGAAAATATTGCATATTTTGTGTTTGCCAATAAAAAAACTGATTTAAGGGGTTGAAAGTAAAAGAAAAAAGTATGACTTATTTTTAACACTTTTATGATTGGGTGCCCTTTTAAATCCATAAGATATTGGTCAAATAATATTAATGTTTATATTAATATAAAATCAATATTATGAATATTTAAGACTACAATAACTTCACATCAAATATTCCACTTTAAAACATTTTTGGGGGTAAATATTGCATATTTTGTGGGTTAGCCATAAAAAAACATGGATTTCTTTAATAAAAAAGGCATAAAAAAAACCCCCGTTATATCAACAAATAGATCTGAAGTTGATCTCAAGATTTAAGTGTTAAACGTGAAAATAAAATCATGTTTGACTTATTTTAACACTTTTATGTATGGGGGCCCTTTTAAATCCGTAATAATTTTTTTTAACTGTTATTGCTCAAATAATATAATATAAAATCAATGTTATGAATTATTGAGCTATTTAGGACTACAATAACATTTTTGGGGGTAAATATTGCATATTGTGTGGGTTAGCCATAAAAAAACATGTATTTCTTTAATAAAAATGGCATAAAACATAAAACTTTATATCAACAAACAGATCTGAAGTTGACCTCGAGATTTAAGCATTGAAATAAAAATAAATAATAATATATGATTTATTTTTAACATTTTTATGACTGAGACCCTTCCCATGCCAAACTTGAGGGGAGCCCTAAAGGTTAAAAAAAAATCTTTATATTGTTTTTTAAAATGAAAATGATCAAAAGTGGACAAAGTTTGGATTTGTAACAATTTCAAGTGTCCAGTTGCGACCGATTCAATTCCCGTTTTGAGTCTGAAAGCCCTGGTGTCTGGCTCCTTTCAGGGCTTCGTGCTGGCCGTCACCATGGTGCGCGAGGCCGTGGACGAGGTGCGGCGCCACCGGCGGGACAAAGAAATGAACTCGCAGCTCTACAGCAAGCTGACGCTGCGCGGTGAGTGACTGTTTGCTGACATTATGATAACGGATACTCCCCGGTTTAATCGAGCCCTCCCCCGTGCAATTACCGGCCCGCTCTTGTAACACAAGTCGTACCTCTCGCCGTAATTGCATCGATTTTTACCTCTCTGAGACGGCGTGAGCTAAGATGGCCCGCCTCAATCCCCCCGTGTGGTATCTGTGCACCATCACACCTTTTAGGCCGGCCCTCAAGACTTTCCAGGGGATATTGAAAGCGATAAACACGAGACCGATTGTTGTCGTCGGCTCATGACAACAGACGGCACTCACGTCATCGGGCTTTCTAAGAGCCTGTGTCCTTTTCAGAGGCCACAGATCAACTCAAATATGCAATGTTTTGGAGAAAAGCCAGGACATGCGGAAACTGAAATGCTAACGTTGGCCTGCCGACAGTTAGAATGCGACAAGTACAAAATGACACGATTTGGGGACTTATGAATGTAAAATTAGCTTGAAAAAACGCTAGTATGCTAACAGTTAGCATGTGTAAAGTACCAAGTTACAAGACTCGGAGGTGTAGCGCGGCAAAATGTGCCAAAAAAGCTAATGCTTGCATGCTAATGTTAACATCGACATATACTAACCGTAGACGTCAAATACCAAGTTATAGAACTCTAGGGTAAACAGTGGCAAAATTCGTAAATTTTTTTTTTTTTTTTTTTCAAAAGCTAGCATGCTAACAGATAGCATGTGTAAAGTACCAGGTTATAAGACTCTGAGGTGTACGGCGGCAAAATGGGCCAAAAAAGCTAATGTTAACATGTCAACATTGACATATACTAACCGTAGACGTCAAATACCAAATTATAGAACTCGATTTGGAGACTTAGGAATGTAAAAGTAGCTTAAAAAAACGCTAGCATGCTAACAGTTAGCATATGTAAAGTACCAAGTTATATGACTCTAAGATGTACGGCTTAAAAATAGGCCAAAAAAGCTAATGCTCGCATGCTAATATTAACATGTTGACATAACATATTGACATATACTAACCGTAGACGTCAAATACCAAATTATAGAACTCGATTTGGAGACTTATGAATGTAAAATTAGCTTAAAAAAACGCTGGCATGCTAACAGTTAGCATGTGTAAAGTACCAAGTTACATGACTTTGAGATGTACGGAATGGGCCAAAAAAGCTAATGCTCGCATGCTAATGTTAACATCGACATATACTAAATGTAGACGTCAAATACCAAGTTATAGAACCCTGGGGTAAACAGTGGCAAAATTTGTAAAAACAAAACAACAATAAAGCTAGCATACTAACAGCTAGCATGTGTAAAGTACCAAGTTATATGACTATGATATGTACGGCGTAAAAATAGGCCAAAAAAGCTAATTTTCGCACGCTAATGTTAGCATGCTAACATTGACATATATTAACCGTAGACGTCAAATACCAAATTATAGAACTCGATTTGGAGACTTATGAATGTAAAATTAGCTTAAAAAAACCGCTAGCATGCTAAAAGTTAGCATGTGTAAAGTACCAAGTTATATGACTATGACATGTACGGCGTAAAAATAGGCCAAAAAAGCTAATTTTCGCATGCTAATGTTAGCATGCTAACATTGACATATATTAACCGTACACGTCAAATACCAAATTATAGAACTCGATTTGGAGACTTATGAAAGTAAAATTAGCTTAAAAAAACGCGAGCATGCCAACAGTTAGCATGTGTAAAGTACCAAGTTACATGATTCTGAGGTGTACCATGGCAAAATGGGCCAAAATAGCTAATGCTCGCATGCTAATGTTAACATCGACATATACTAAATGTAGAAGTCAAATACCAAGTTATAGAACCCTGGGGTAAACAGTGGCAAAATTTGTAAAAACAAAACAACAATAAAGCTAGCATGCTAACAGCTAGCATGTGTAAAGTACCAAGTTATTTGACTATGACATGTACGGCGTAAAAATAGGCCAAAAAAGCTCATTTTCGCATGCTAATGTTAGCATGCTAACATTGACATATATTAACCGTAGACGTCAAATACCAAATTATAGAACTCGATTTGGAGACTTATGAATGTAAAATTAGCTTAAAAAAACGCTAGCATGCTAACAGTTAGCATGTGTAAAGTACCAAGTTATATGACTATGACATGTACGGCGTAAAAATAGGCCAAAAAAAGCTAATTTTCGCATGCTAATGTTAGCATGCTAACATTGACATATATTAACCGTAGACGTCAAATACCAAATTATAGAACTCGATTTGGAGACTTATGAATGTAAAATTAGCTTAAAAAAACGCTAGCATGCTAACAGTTAGCATGTGTAAAGTACCAAGTTACATGACTCTGAGATGTACGGCGGCAAAATGGGCCAAAAAAGCTAATGCTCGCATGCTAATGTTAACATCGACATATAGTAAATGTAGACGTCAAATACCAAGTTATAGAACTCTGGGGTAAACAGTGGCAAAATACGTAAAAACAAAACTAAAATAAAGCTAGCATGCTAACAGCTAGCATGTGTAAAGTACCAAGTTATATGACTATGACATGTACGGCGTAAAAATGGGCCAAAAAAGCTAATTTTCGCACGCTAATGTTAGCATGTTAACATTGACACATACTAACTGTAGACGTCAAATACCAAGTTACATTGCTCTGAGGTTAACGGTTTCAAAATTAGTTTAAAAATGTTTAAAAAAAGATTGTCAGTCATATAACTTGGTATAGGACAAGTGCTGAGGTGTACGGCGGCAAAATGGGCTCCAAAAGTTTGTCTTTCCGGCGCGCACAAGTGACGTAGCTCGCCCAAAGCTGACGAAATGTAACGTTCGGGTCGCATTGCGAAAAAAAAACCCCAGAAGAGATTCCAATGGGATTCAGGACTTACTCAAATCTGATGCCAAAAGATCAGATTTGAAGCACTTTGGAGAGTTTGGACTGGCAACAAAATCAGATCTATTCGATCGGGTGTGTAAACGGGGTTTTTGATTGATTGATTGAAGCTTTTATTAGTAGATTGCACAGTACAGTACATATTCCGTACAATTGACCACTAAATGGTAACACCCCAATAAGTTTTTACACTTGTTTAAGTCGGGGTCCTCTTAAATCGATTCATGGTGCAAATATATACTATCATCATAATACAGTCTTCACACAAGATAATCATCAGGGTATATACATTGAATTATTTACATTATTGTGGGATGTGAGGGGGGGGGGGGGGGGGGGGGGTGTTAGGTTTGGTTGATATCAACACTTCAGTCATCAACAATTGCATCATCAGAGAAATGGACATTGAAACAGTTTAGGTCTGACTTGGTAGGATATGTACAGCAAGTAGTGGACATAGAGAGATCAGAAAGCATAAGAACAAGTATATACATTTGATTATTTACAATCCGGGGAGGTGGGATGTGGAAGGGTTAGGGTGTTAGTTAAAGGGGAACATTATCACAATTTCAGAAGGTTTAAAACCATTAAAAATCAGTTCCCGGGCTTATTATATTTTTTTTCAAAATTTTACCCATCACGCAATATCCCTAAAAAAAAAAGCTTCAAAGTGCCTGATTTTAACCATCGTTATATACACCCGTCCATTTTCCTGTGACGTCACATAGTGAAGCCAACACAAACAAACATGGCGCATAGAACAGCAAGCTATAGCGACATTAGCTCGGATTCAGACTCGGATTTCAGCGGCATAAGCGATTCAACAGATTACGCATGTATTGAAACCGATGGTTGTAGTGTGGAGGCAGGTAGCGAAAACGAAATTGAAGAAGAAACTGAAGCTATTGAGCCATATCGGTTTGAACCGTATGCAAGCGAAACCGAGGAAAACGACACGACAGCCAGCGACACGGGAGAAAGCGAGGACGAATTTGGCGATCGCCTTCTAACCAACGATTGGTATGTGTTTGTTTGGGATTAAAGGAAACTAACAACTATGAACTAGGTTTACAGCATATGAAATACATTTGGCAACAACATGCACTTTGAGAGTGCAGACAGCCCAATTTTCATCAATTAAAATATTCTGTAGACATACCCTCATCCGCTCTCTTTTCCTGAAAGCTGATCTGTCCAGTTTTGGAGTTGATGTCAGCAGGCCAGGGAAGCTAGGGTCGATAGGGGGTTTAGCTCGCTCGTCTGCGGGAACAAACTGCCGCCATTGCTTGCCGTGCTAGCGAGGTCCTTTGTCCCTGAATTGCTCACACACTCCGGCAGATTCAATGGGGGTCTGGCGGCAGATTTCTTTGACTTTATGGTTGGAAATGCATCTGCTTTGAGTGTCGCAGGATATCCACACATTCTTGCCATCTCTGTCGTAGCATAGCTTTCGTCGGTAAAGTGTGCGGAACAAACGTCCAATTTCTTGCCACTTTCGCATCTTTGGGCCACTGGTGCAACTTGAATCCGTCCCTGTTCGTGTTGTTACACCCTCCGACAACACACCGACGAGGCATGATGTCTCCAAGGTACGGAAAACAGTCGAAAAAACGGAAAATAACAGCTGATTTGACTCGGAGTTTGAGAAAATGGCGGATTGCTTCCCGATGTGACGCCACGTTGTGACGTCATCGCTCCGAGAGCGAATAATAGAAAGGCGTTTAATTCGCCAAAATTCACCCATTTAGAGTTCGGAAATCGGTTAAAAAAATATATGGTCTTTTTTCTGCAACATCAAGGTATATATTGACGCTTACATAGGTCTGGTGATAATGTTCCCCTTTAAGGGTTGAAGTTGCCTGGAAGTGTTGTTTTAGTGCGGTTTTGAAGGAGGATAGAGATGCCCTTTCTTTTACACCTGTTGGGAGTGCATGCCATATGGATGAGTTAAGACCTTTGTTGGATCAGAATCTGGGTTTAACGTGGTTAGTGAAGCTCCCCCTGGTGTTGTGGTTATGGCGGTCATTTACGTTAAGGAAGTAGTTTGACATGTACTTCGGTATCAGGGAGGTGTAGCGGATTTTATAGACCAGGCTCAGTGCAAGTTGTTTTACCCTGTCCTCCACCCTGAGCCAGTCCACTTTGGAGAAGTGGGTAGGAGTGAGGTGTGATCTGGGGTGGAGGTCTAGAAGTAATCTGACTAGCTTGTTCTGGGATGTTTGGAGTCTAGAATTGAGGGTTTTGGAGGTGCTAGGGTACCAGGAGGTGCATGCGTAATGGAAAAAGGGTTAAATGAGAGTTCCCGCCAGAATCTTCATGGTGCTTTTGTTGACCAGAGAGGAGATTCTGTAGAGAAATCTCGTTCGTTGGTTGACCTTTTTGATGACCTTGGTTGCCATTTTATCACAGGAAAGATTAGCCTCTAGAATGGAACCTAGGTCGGTGACCTCATCTTTCCTGGTGATAACAATGTCACCCACTTTTATAGTGAAGTCACTGACTTTCTTAAGGTTGATGTGGGACCCAAATAGGATGGATTCCGTTTTACCTAAGTGTATTGATAGTTTGTTGTCAGTTTTACCTAAGTGTATGGATAGTTTATTGTCAGTTTTACCTAAGTGCATGGATAGTTTATTGTCAGTTTTACCTAAGTGTATGGATAGTTAATTGTCAGTTTTACCTCAGTGTATGGATAGTTAATTGTCAGTTTTACCTAAGTGTATGGATAGTTTATTGTCAGTTTTACCTAAGTGTATGGATAGTTTATTGTCAGTTTTACCTAAGTGTATGGATAGTTTATTGTCAGTTTTACCTAAGTGTATGGATAGTTAATTGTCAGTTTTACCGAAGTGTATGGATAGTTTATTGTCAGTTTTACCCAAGTGTATGGATAGTTTGTCAGTTTTTCCCAAGTGTATGGATAGTTTATTGTCAGTTTTTCCCAAGTGTATGGATAGTTTATTGTCAGTTTTACCTAAGTGTATGGATAGTTTATTGTCAGTTTTACCTAAGTGTATGGATAGTTTATTGTCAGTTTTACCTAAGTGTATGGATAGTTTATTGTCAGTTTTACCTAAGTGTATGGATAGTTTGTCAGTTTTACCTAAGTGTACGGATAGTTTATTGTCAGTTTTACCCAAGTGTATGGATAGCTTGTTGACGAAGCCGATTAGTCGACTGATGGTTAAGATAATCGATGACTATGAAGTTCTTGTTTTATTACGCAGGTAAAATCCAGGTGAAAAGCTCGGACATACAAGTTGGAGACCTGATCATCGTGGAGAAGGTGAGCCATCCTCACCCTCTGGTGACTTTGTTCAATTATTCAGCAAGATTGGAATGGCTTTAGTGACCGCACACTGTTTTTTTTTTTTTTTGTAGAACCAACGGATTCCCGCAGACATGATATTCATGAGGACGTCTGAGAAAAACGGTGAGCGTTGACCCGGCGCGTCGGCTTGAAATCCGACCAAATGCAGCGTTCCGCGGAGATAAACGCGGGAGACGGAACATTGCGTGGATCCTGAATAGGATCCATTGTGCGTCCTCCAGGCCGGTCGGACGAGGCCAGCCTGCGCTTGATGTGATTTATATCGCGTCGTCGTCGGGGGCAACGGACGAAGCAAATTGTAATTCATCAATGAGGGGAAATGCTCGTGGTGGCCATTAATCTCAGCGGGGAGTTGTTGACGTCTTCATGCTTTGGACACGCAAAGGCACATATTTGTCTTCCACACTGCCGAGAAGCATGAATTATCCACCCCGTGTTAATGTTTTCCATCATACTTAACCCCGCGTGGACGCTTTATGGCCACCCTCCGCCCTCCCTGTCAAATACCGGCCGGCGTCCATCAGTTTTGTGTACAATATGGAGTACCCGGTACCATCCCTGCTCTGCCACGGGGCGTGGAAAACAAGGCCTCTCTGTTAATTAATGTACACCGTTACTGTATTTTTGCTTGTAATGAGCAAAATAGTCTTGGTAAGATTCCTTGAAATAAGCTTTAAAAACGTTCACTTTTTGGGGAATTTTGCCTATTGTTCACAATCATTATGAAAGACATGACGACGGATGGATTTTTTCAAATGCATTCTAACTAGGGATGTCCGATAATGGCTTTTTGCCGATATCCTGATATTGTCCAACTCTTTAATTACCGATACCGATATCAACCAGTGTTTCCCACACATTCATTTATTTGTGGCGGCCCGCCTCGAAAGAATTACGTCCGCCACAAATGGATTTTTCGGCTTTTGACTCGCTCGACCGCTCATAAAAGCAATGGGACTGTCTGTGAATGTTGCTTGTAGTTACAACTCCGGTGCAGTAGATGGTCCAACTCTTTAATTACCGATACCGATATCAACCAGTGTTTCCCACACATTCATTTATTTGTGGCAGCCCGCCACGAAAGAATTACGTCCGCCACAAATGGATTTTTCGGCTTTTGACTCGCTCGACCGCTAATAAAAGCAATGGGACTGTCTGTGAATGTTGCTTGTAGTTACACCTCCGGTGCAGTAGATGGCGGTAGCCTACTATGCATTGTAACTCCACCAATAGCACTTAATTCACCTGATGGGCCAGAAGAAGAAGAAGAAGAGGGACGGACGGACGGGATCAAAATGCGAGGGTAATATAGGTAGATAGGTTATAGCTGCATCGCTCGTGGCTCGTCATATATTTAACGTTAATCCGCGATTTCACCGAGCGTTTCACTGACGGTGAGCAGCCTGACGCTGCTTCATGCACGTAGTAACAGTCACGTGTTTTCATACCAATGAGCTAACGTGTCCAGGTTATAACCCTGTTGTCAATAAACACACGTGGAGACGGTGCTTCAGATACTACATTAATACTCAAGCTAAAATGTCCACTGGAGCATGTGAATGCAATGAAAAGAATACAATCTGAGCCAACCAGCTGTTAAAATGTTGTCCAGGTTAATGTTTTGGCCATTAAAGGCCCTTCATTTCAAGATTTCAACTGTGATCGGGCTTTAAACAGGTGGCTGATCTGTTCAGATGGGTGTAACTGCTACTGGTCAAATAATGTGAAATAGCATTTAATTTTACATGTATGCAATGCCATTTAAATGTAATTATAGATAATAATAATAGTAATAAATACTGTGTAGTGTTGTAAATAGTCAACGGGAAGGATTTTAGTAAGATATAAGCCATGAGCACTACACAGCCAGAAAAAAACCTAGGCAGGACAAGTAAAAATATTGGGGCAAGTAGATTTGAGAAGTCGGGCAAGTAGAAAAAAACCTTAACGTTGAACCCTGCATGTGTTGAGCTGCTGCCGCTTAAGGTTAGACGGCACTGTACATAGAGCGCTTCTGCTCGTTAGTAATAAATTCTAATGTTGGATGTTCACTCCTTCACACAGATGAGTATAGAAAAATATTTTCAACGGCCGAAAAGGGCTCGACTTGGAGAGGAGGTAGGCCTACAGTCCGGACCTGTTCAGCAGCAGCAGGAGGAGGAGGAGGAGGAGGTTGACTGACTGTGGCAGGACACCTCTGCCTCTGTTTCACTTCATGTAGCTGGTAAATAATATGGTTGTAGTAGTAGGCTAAAGTTAAATTATTTAGTATGCACTAATTAAAGGGGAAGAGCTTTAAGAGACATTTTAGCTTTTATATTTTATAAGATATATTTTTTGTAAGAACCACAATTAATAAATATATTTCAGTGAATCACTAATTGTTCAAATCTGTATATAAATATGTACATAAAATGTTGTAATTATATTCCAACTCCGCGTTCTTCTTTGTCATCGCCGCTGCCGCCGCCACCCCCCGGCCACACCACCACAAATAGATGCCTGTCCTGTGGGAAACACTGTCAACCGATATATACAGTCGTGGAATCAACACATTATTATGCCTAATTTGGACAACCAGTTATGGTGAAGATAAGGTACTTTTTTTTTTTTTTAATTAATAAAATAAGATCAATTAAAAACGTTTTCTTGAATAAAAAAGAAAGTAAAACAATATAAAAACAGTTACATAGAAACTAGTAATGAATGAAAATGAGTAAAATGAAGTGTTAAAGGTTAGTACTATTAGTGGAGCAGCAGCACGCACAATCATGTGTGCTTACGGACTGTATCCCTTGCAGACTGTATTGATATATATTGATATATAATGTAGGAACCTACCAGAATATTAATAACAGAAAGAAACAACCCTTTTGTGTGAATGAGTGTGAATGGGAGAGGGAGGTTTTTTGGGTTGGTGCACTAATTGTAAGTGTATCTTATGTTTATGTTGATTTAATAAAAAAACAAAAAACAAGAAAATAACGATAACGATAATAAAAACGATACCGATAATTTCCGATATTACATTTTAACGCATTTATAATTCTAACTCTTAAATAAGTCTGCTTACAGCAGAACCATTGGGATGTTCACTATTCCGCCTATAAAACCCTAGTAAATAACCATCCAAAAACGGTGAAAATTACTCCATTTATATTTGGTAACTTGAATATTAACCCTTAGTGATATTGTTATTACGAACGCTAACACAGACCAACTATGTATAGTAACGCCGTGGTCACAAGCTTTTTTGCGCCAGTCAGTACGTGTCCATGCACTAAATTAGTCCGATTTCTCAGATATTTCGGCTCCTACAGCCTGTGGAAACACCTTAAAGGGGAACATTATCACCAGACCTATGTAAGCGTCAATATATACCTTGATGTTGCAGAAAAAAGACCATATATTTTTTTAACCGATTTCCGAACTCTAAATGGGTGAATTTTGGCGAATTAAACGCCTTTCTATTATTCGCTCTCGGAGCGATGACGTCACAACGTGACGTCACATTTTCTCAAACACATTACAAACACCGAGTCAAATCAGCTCTGTTATTTTCCGTTTTTTCGACTGTTTCCCGTACCTTGGAGACATCATGCCTCGTCGGTGTGTTGTCGGAGGGTGTAACAACACGAACAGGGACGGATTATAGTTGCACCAGTGGCCCAAAGATGCGAAAGTGGCAAGAAATTGGACGTTTGTTCCGCACACTTTACCGACGAAAGCTATGCTACGACAGAGATGGCAAGAATGTTTGGACATCCTGCGACACTCAAAGCAGATGCATTTCCAACGATAAAGTCAAAGAAATCTACCGCCAGACCCCCAGGAAAAGAGAGCGGATGAGGGTATGTCTACAGAATATATTAATTGATGAAAATTGGGCTGTCTGCACTCTCAAAGTGCATGTTGTTGCCAAATGTATTTCATATGCTGTAAACCTAGTTCATAGTTGTTAGTTTCCTTTAATGCCAAACAAACACATACCAATCGTTGGTTCGAAGGCGATCGCCGAATTCGTCCTCGCTTTCTCCCGTGTCGCTGGCTGTCGTGTCGGTGGCTGCCGTGTCGGTTTCGCTTGCATACGGTTCAAACCGATATGGCTCAATAGCTTCAGTTTCTTCTTCAATTTGGTTTTCGCTACCTGCCTCCACACTACAACCATCCGTTTCAATACATGTATAATCTGTTGAATCGCTTAAGCCGCTGAAATCCGAGTCTGAATCCGAGCTAATGTCGCTATAGCTTGCTGTTCTATCCGCCATGTTTGTTTGTATCGGCATCACTATGTGACGTCACAGGAAAATGGACGGGTGTATATAACGATGGTTAAAATCAGGCACTTTGAAGCTTTTTTTTAGGGATATTGCGTGATGGGTAAAATTTTGAAAAAAACTTCGAAAAATAAAATAAGCCACTGGGAACTGATTTTTAATGGTTTTAACCCTTCTGAAATTGTGATAATGTTCCCCTTTAAACTGATCATATTCGGTTTTTGAAAAGTCGCCATACAAAAACGGTGAAAATTACTCCATTTACATTTGGTAACTTGGATATTAACCCTTAGTGATATTGTTATTATAAGCGCTAACTCAGACCAACTATACGGTATATAGTGGCGCCGTGGTCACAAGCTTTTTCGTGCCAGTCAGTACGTGTCCATGCACTAAATTAGTCTGATTTCTCAGATAGTTCGCCTCTAAATAAACCTTCTTCAACACCTTCATCTGATCATATTCAGGTTTTGAAAAGTCAGCATCCAAAAACGGTGAAAATTACTCCATTTACATTTGGTAACCTGAATATTAACCCTTAGTGATATTGTTATTATGAGCGCTAACGCAGACCAACTATGTATAGTAACGCTGTGGTCACAAGCTTTTTCCTGCCAGTCAGTACGTGTCCATGCACTAAATTAGTCCGATTTCTCAGATATTTCGGCTCCTACAGCCCATGGAAACACCTTAAACTGATCATATTCGGTTTTTGAAAAGTCGCCATACAAAAACGATGAAAAGTACTCCATTTACATTTGGTAACTTGAATATTAACCATTAGAGATATTGTTATTATGAGCGCTAACTCAGACCAACTATACGGTATATAGTGGCGTCGTGGTCACAAGCTTTTTCGTGCCAGTCAGTACGTGTCCATGCACTAAATTAGTCTGATTTCTCAGATAGTTCGCCTCTAAATAAACCTTCTTCAACACCTTCATCTGATCATATTCGGTTTTTGAAAAGTCAGCATCCAAAAACGGTGGAAATTACTCCATTTACATTTGGTAACTTGAATATTAACCCTTAGTGATATTGTTATTACGAGTGCTAACGCAGACCAACTATGTATAGCAGGGGTGCTCACACTTTTTCTGCAGGCGAGCTACTTTTCAATTGATCAAGTCGTGGGGATCTACCTCATTCATATATATAATTTATATTTACTTATTTATGAAATATATGTTTTTGTTAACAAGTTAAAGGTGTTTAATGATAATGCAAGCATGTTTAATACATATAGTTAATATTGTTAATATATTTAAGGTGTTTAATGATAATACAAGTATGTTTAATACATATAGTTAATATTGTTAACAAGTTAAAGGTGTTTAAAGATAATGCAAGCATGTTTAACACATATAGTTAATATTGTTAACAAGTTAAAGGTGGTTAAAAATAATACAAGCATGTTTAACACAAATAGTTAATATTGTTAACAACTTAAAGGTGGTTAAAGATAAAACAAGCATGTTTAACACATATAGTTAATATTGTTAACAACTTAAAGGTGGTTAAAGATAAAACAAGCATGTTTAACACATATAGTTAATATTGTTAACTTAAAAGTGGTTAAAGATAATACAAGCATGTTTAACACATATAGTTAATATTGTTAACAACTTAAAGGTGGTTAAAGATAATACAAGCATGTTTAACACATATAGTTAATATTGTTAACAAGTTAAAGGTGTTTAAAGATAATACAAGCATGTTTAACACATATAGATTCCTTTCTTTCATGAAGACAAGAATATAAGTTGGTGTATTACCTGATTCTGATGACTTGCATTGATTGGAATCAGACAGTGGTGATGATAACGTCCGCATTTTCGAATGGAGGAGAAAAAAAGTCCTCCTTTCTGTCCAATACCACATGAAAGTGGTTGGTTTTTGGCATCTTATTTGTCCAGCTTCCGTACTCCTTTGTATACACTTTACAAGAAATACATTGTCGGCAAACTCCGTAGCTTGCTAGCTTGTGCACGCCAGCTTTCTGAGACTCTTATTTTGGTAGCGCAGGCAGGATGGAGCAGAGCTATTATTGTGCAACTGTGCAGTCGGTCTTTGGAGTTTTGACGACAGGTACGGCGCCAGAGTCTGTTGAAATAAAGTGTTTCTCGCCTTCCAGTCGGTAATTTTAATGAGCTGGCAGCAGCCAGCGTCATCTCAAAAGACCCTCGGGTGCAGTGAATGTCAATCAAGTGACGAAAGTGACGTCATAGTGAAGATTTATGATCGCTCATTTTTAGGACTATTTTTTTAATGCCTGGCTGGTGATCGACTGACACACCCTCCGAGATCGACCGGTAGCTCGCGATCGACGTAATGAGCACCCCTGATGTATAGTAACGCCGTGGTCACAGGCTTTTTCGCGCCAGTCAGTACGTGTCCATGCACTAAATTAGTCTGATTTCTCAGGTAGCTCGGCTCCTACAGCCTGTGGAAACACCTCAATCTGATCATATTCGGTTTTTGAAAAGTCGCCATCCAAAAACGATGAAAATGACTCCATATTTTGACTAGAAATCAGACGTGTATACTAGATGAGAGAGTGACTTTTCCCCTGATCTTCCAGGAGCGTGCTTCATCAGGACCGACCAGCTGGACGGAGAAACGGACTGGAAGCTGAAAGTGGCTGTCGGCTGCACGCAGAGGCTTCCGGCAGTCGGGGTACGCCAGCAACACAATCAGGCTTTGTTCTAGAGGTCCACCGATTATCGGCACCAATTATTGCCATTTTGACATATATCGGTATCTGCCTTTTTTTAAATTTCAGCAGACACAATATATACAAACCCCAAAAGCAGTGAAGTTGTCACGTTGTGTAAATGATAAATAAAAAGAGAATACAACAAATCCTTTTCAACTTATATTCAATTGAATAGACTGCAAAGACAAGATATTTAACGTTGGAACTGGAAAACTTAGGTATTTTTTTCAAATATTAGAAGTATCAGCATACTTCAGTCATCAACAATTATATCAGAGAAATGGACATTGAAACAGTGTAGGTCTGACTTGGTAGGATATGTACAGCGAGGAGTGAACATAGTGAGATCAGAAAGCATAACAACAATTATATACATTTGATTATTTACAATCCAGGGAGGTAGGGTGTGGTGGGGGGAAGGAGAACGAGTTAAGACCTTTGTTAGATCGGAATCTGGGTTTAACATGGTTTGTGGAGCTCCCCCTGGTGTTGTGTTTATGGCGGTCATTTACGTTA
The DNA here is from genome assembly GCF_033978685.3 of Nerophis lumbriciformis. Lineage (NCBI taxonomy): Eukaryota > Metazoa > Chordata > Actinopteri > Syngnathiformes > Syngnathidae > Nerophis > Nerophis lumbriciformis. The sequence continues at coordinate 9,934,837 of NC_084584.2, read as the reverse complement.
TGGAAGTACAAACCCCGTTTCCATATGAGTTGGGAAATTGTGTTAGATGTAAATATAAACGGAATACAATGATTTGCAAATCCTTTTCAACCCATATTCAATTGAATATGCTACAAAGACAACATATTTGATGTTCAAACTCATAAACCTTTTTTTTTTTTGCAAATAATCATTAACTTAGAATTTCATGGCTGCAACACGTGCCAAAGTAGTTGGGAAAGGGCATGTTCACCACTGTGTTACATGGCCTTTTCTTTTAACAACACTCAGTAAACATTTGGGAACTGAGGAGACACATTTTTGAAGCTTCTCAGGTGGAATTCTTTCCCATTCTTGCTTGATGTACAGCTTAAGTTGTTCAACAGTCCGGGGGGCTCCGTTGTGCTATTTTAGGCTTCATAATGCGCCACACATTTTCAATAGGAGACAGGTCTGGACTACAGGCAGGCCAGTCTAGTATCCGCACTCTTTTACTATGAAGCCACATTGATGTAACACGTGGCTTGGCATTTTCTTGCTGAAATAAGCAGGGGCGTCCATGGTAACGTTGCTTGGATGGCAACATATGTTGCGCCAAAACCTGTATGTACCTTTCAGCATTAATGGTGCCTTCACAGATGTGTAAGTTACCCATGTCTTGGCTACTAATACACCCCCATACCATCACACATACTGGCTTTTACACTTTGCGCCTATAACAATCCAGATGGTTCTTTTCCTCCTTGGTCCAGAGGACACGACGTCCACAGTTTCCAAAAACAATTTGAAATGTGGACTCGTCAGACCACAGAACACCTTTCCACTTTGTATCAGTCCATCTTAGATGAGCTCAGACCCAGCGAAGCCGACGGCGTTTCTGGGTGTTGTTGATAAACGGTTTTCGCCTTGCATAGGAGAGTTTTAACTCACACTTACAGATATAGTGACCAACTGTAGTTACTGACAGTGGGTTTTTGAAGTGTTCCTGAGCCCATGTGGTGATATCCTTTACACACTTATGTCGCTTGTTGATGCAGTACAGCCTGAGGGATGGAAGGTCACGGGCTTAGCTGCTTACGTGTAGTGATTTCTCCAGATTCTCTGAACCCTTTGATGATATTACGGAGCGTAGATGGTGAAATCCCTAAATTCCTTGCAATAGCTGGTTGAGAAAGGTTTTTCTTAAACTGTTCAACAATTTGCTCACGCATTTGTCGCCCCATCCTTGTTTGTGAATGACTGAGCATTTCATGGAATCTACTTTTATACCCAATCATGGCACCCACCTGTTCCCAATTAGCCTGCACACCTGTGGGATGTTCCAAATAAGTGTTTGATGAGCATTCCTCAACTTTATCAGTATTTATTGCCACCTTTCCCAACTTCTTTGTCACGTGTTGCTGGCATCAAATTCTAAAGTTAATGATTATTTGCCAAAAAAAATGTTTATCAGTTTGAACATCAAATATGTTGTCTTTGTAGCATATTCAATTGAATATGGGTTGAAAAGGATTTACATCCGTTTATATTTACATCTAACACAATTTCCCAACTCGTATGGAAACGGGGTTTGTAGTTTGACATGTACTTCGGTATCAGGGAGGTGTAACAGATTTTATAGACCAGGCTCAGTGCAAGTTGTTTTACTCTGTCCTCCACCCTGAGCCAGCCCACTTTGGAGAAGTGGGTAGGAGTGAGGTGTGATCTGGGGTGGAGGTCTAGAAGTAATCTGACTAGCTTGTTCTGGGATGTTTGGAGTCTAGATTTGAGGGTTTTGGAGGTGCTAGGGTACCAGGAGGTGCATGCGTAATGGAAAAAGGGTTGAATGAGAGTTCCCGCCAGAATCTTCATGGTGCTTTTGTTGACCAGAGAGGAGATTCTGTAGAGAAATCTCATTCATTGGTTGACCTTTTTGATGACCTTGGTTGCCATTTTATCACAGGAAAGATTAGCCTCTAGAATGGAACCCAGGTAGGTGACCTCATCTTTCCTGGTGATAACAATGTCACCCACTTTTATAGTGAAGTCACTGACTTTCTTAAGGTTGATGTGGGACCCAAATAGGATGGATTCCGTTTTACCCAAGTGTATGGATAGTTTATTGTCAGTTTTACCTAAGTGTATGGATAGTTTATTGTCAGTTTTACCTAAGTGTATGGATAGTTTATTGTCAGTTTTACCTAACTGTATGGATAGTTTATTGTCAGTTTTACCTAAGTGTATGGATAGTTTATTGTCAGTTTTACCTAAGTGTATGGATAGTTTATTGTCAGTTTTACCTAAGTGTATGGGTAGTTTATTGTCAGTTTTACCTAAGTTTATGGATAGTTTATTGTCAGTTTTACCTAAGTGTATGGATAGTTTATTGTCAGTTTTACCTAAGTGTATGGATAGCTTGTTGTCAGCGAGCCAGGTGCAAATTCTACAGAGTTCAGCACTGAGGATTTTCTCCACCTGTGACTTGTCCTTGTCTGATCCCAGCAGTGCCGAGTCATCCGCAAACAGGAACAATTCACAGTCGCATGCCAATGACATGTTCTTTACGTATATTATAAGGATGTAACGGTACGTGTATTTGTTTTGAACCGTTTCGGTACGGAGGTTTCGGTTTGGTTCGGAGGTGTACCGAACAAGTTTCCACACGGACATATTAAGTAACGTTGTGTAAACAATGCACACCAAGGCACAACACATGGCATGCTAGCAACGACCGGGCTAGGACAACATGTAAAAGCCAGAGCTGGAAGACCCTCCTGCCTCGTTAAGATCTCCCGTTTGGGAACACTTTGGCTGCGCGGTGCGACACAACAATGGAGGACGGAGGTTTGCCGACATTGTTCAAACATGCTAACCCATTTGAAGCGTCACCACCCCCAAATGAACATCACTTCAACAAAGATAAAGACGAGCAAACAGCTGCCCACCGCATTCAAGCAGCCTCTCCTCGGCGAGTCAGGCAGGGCTAAAGCAATAACAAATGTTTTTATAGCAGCAGATTTAAGACCATATTGCATTAAAAACTAGATTTTGACCCACTTCTATGGTGGAAGAACAATGAGTCCATATATCCTCTTACTGCCAACTTAGCCAGGCTGGGGGGGAAGAAAAGTTAATCTGAGGCTGAGTTGACTTGAAACTGCTTAATGTTGCACTTTTTATATGTAGAAGAAAAGTTTTGTCATTTTTTTAATTTGAGCAACAACTTGAGGCAGTTTAATGTTGATTAACGTGGACTTAAACAAGTTGAAAAACTTATTGGGGTGTTACCATTTAGTGGTCAATTGTACGGAATATGTGCTGTACTGTGCAATCTACTAATACAAGTCTCAATCAATCAATAAAAAAAAACACTTCATATGTAGAAAGGTTTTGTTAAGAAGCCATTCTGAGCCTTATCTTATTTAGTTTTTAGTTGATATATGTTGACCACATAAACCATACTTGCCAACCCTCCCGGATTTTCCGGGAGACTCCCGAAATCCAGCGCCTCTCCCGAAAACCTCCCGGGACAAATTTTCTCCCGAAAATCTCCCGAAATTCAGGCGGACTCAGGTCCTCCACAATATAAAAAAGCGTACCTGCCCAATAACGTTATAACTGTAGAATGATAGAGGGCGAGTTCTTGGTTTCTTATGTGGGTTTATTGTTAGGCAGTTTCATTAACGTCCTCCCAGCGCGGCAACAACACACAACAACAGCAGTCACTTTTTTGTATACCGTAAAGCAGTTCGTCTGCCGTAAACAGCAATGTTGTGACACTCTTAAACAGGACAATACTGCCATCTAGTGTATTTGATGAAAGCACTTTTGTGCGTGCCACACAGCAATGCATCAGAGAGGGTGTTCAGCATGGTTCGAAAAATAGTGACAGAGAATAGAACAAGGATGGACAATGCAACCCTTAACTCAACAATGAGTAGATGAGTGTTATGTGTGTGTATATGTGTAAATAAATGAACACTGAAATTCAAGTATTTATTTTATATATATATATATATATATATATATATATATATATATATATATATATATATATATATATATATATATATATATATATATATATATCTAGAATTCACTGAACGTCAAGTATTTCTTTATATATATATATATATATATATATATATATATATATATATATATATGTATATATATATATATATGAAATACTTGACTTGGTGAATTCTAGCTGTAAATATACCCCTCCCCTTTTAGCCACGCCCCCGTTCCACCCCGACCACGCCCACCCCCACCTCCCGAAATCGGAGGTCTCAAGGTTGGCAAGTATGACATAAACCCTGGCAATGGACCCTGTGTGTATATGTATGTTATGCCATTGTTTACACATTTGGTAAAAAAATAACCAAAAAATTTATATATTGTTGTTTTCTTACTGTACCGAAAAAGAACCGAACCGTGACCTCTAAACCGAGGTACGTACCGAACCGAAATTTTTGTGTACCGTTACACCCCTAGTATATTAGGAACAGTAAAGGCCCTAATATACACACGCAATTCTTTCAGGAATTGCCTCTTCTAGTTATGTATTGTCATTACATCAGTGGTTCATTTGGTCTCCAAAAAATATCGTTTATTGGCAATAATTGGCAGGTCAACATGTCGTCCAGCAAAATGTTTAAAGGTCTACATTTGACAGGTGTGTGTGTCTTCATCTCTCCTCAGGACCTCTTCTCCATCAGCGCCTACGTCTACGCCCAGGAGCCCCAGCTGGACATCCACAGTTTCGAGGGGAACTTCACACGGGTACGCCGGCTTGTCGACACGTTTCATTTCCTGCAAACGTTCAGCTGGGCAGATAGTTGACACGGAGGATCAAGTGCGGCGTGTCGACAAGAGGCCACAACGGGGGTGCTTGTGTTGACGCCTCTTACATCACACACTAGCTCCGTCGATCCCGTCTCACTTGTTGCTCCCGTTTTTGTTTTTTTTATTAATAGCAGATTAGCACAGCCCCCACAGCGAGGAGAGGCCGCGCTACAAAGGGAGGCTTTGTGGTCTGTCCTCACTCTTGGCCACACACCAGGCTTAGTGAGCGAGCACTTCCTCCTCGCATTCATCCTTCCTTTGCATATCGTGTGCTTTGAGTCCGAGCAGGATGGACGGGTTCCCACAGAGCCTTCCGCCAGTGAACTCACCTATTTATGAGCGAGTCTCCTTTGTCTTTCCTTGAGACAGACTTGACGGAGACGGTCAGAGCGGTCAGGCGTTCTGCAACCCCCGCCATTTATTTTTCATGCGCCGCGTAACCACTTTGCGCGCATTGACAGGATGTGGCTGCTTGGGTATCATAATTATTATACCCGGCAGACCATTTGAGCCGTAACCGGAGCCCCGCCTCAAAGCGTTTTCCTGCGTTTGCCTTTATTTAAGAGAGCGGCAGTGAAACCGGAGATCCTTATTTTATCTGTCAAATCTCGCCAACGTGACCTTGTTATATACCCCGCCTCTTAATTTAAAATGTATTGTGGAGCCAAAAGCGGATGATGGGGTGATAACCATCAGCAAAGACATATACAGTAGGTGGTGATGGGCAGTAACAAGCTACATGTAGCCATACTTGCCAACCTTGAGACCTCCGATTTCGGGAGATGGTGAGGGTGGGGGGGAGGTGTGGTCCCGGGGGGGGCGTGGTTGGGGCCGTGGTTAAGAGGGGAGGAGTATATTTACAGCTAGAATTCACCAAGTCAAGTATTTCATATATATATATATATATATATATATATATATATATATATATATAAAAATGAACACTGAAATTCAAATATTTTTCTTATTTATATATATATATATATAATAAAATAAATATATATATATATATATATATATATATGTATATCTTTTTTTTTTATATAGCTAGAATTCACTGAAAGTCAAGTATTTCTTATATATATATATATATATATATATATATATATATATATATATATATATATATATATATAAGAAATACTTGACTTTCAGTGAATTCTAGCTATATAAAAAAAGAAGATATACATATATATATATATATATATATATTTATTTTATTATATATATATATATATAAATAAGAAAAATATTATATATATATATATATATATATATAAGAAATACTTGACTTTCAGTGAATTCTAGCTATATATATATATATATATATATATATATATATATATATATATTTTATTATATATATAAATAAGAAAAATATTTGAATTTCAGTGTTCATTTTTATATATATATATATATATATATATATATATATATATATATATATATATATATATATATGAAATACTTGACTTGGTGAATTCTAGCTGTAAATATACTCCTCCCCTCTTAACCACGCCCCCCCGGGACCACACCACCCCATTTATTTACGCATATACACACACATAACACTCATCTACTCATTGTTGATTTAAGGGTTGAATTGTCCATCCTTGTTCTATTCTGTCACTATTTTTCTAACCATGCTGAACACCCTCTCTGATGATGCATTCTGCTTCGTCTCCTTGTGTGCGCAGCTGTGCACTGCACTCTCTAAAAGCCCGAGATGTCATTGTCACATATGCATGTACAGTAGATGGCAGTATTGTCCTGTTTAAGAGTGTCACAACATTGCTGTTTACGGCAGACGAACTGCTTTACGGACGTGAAAACAGGCTGTCGACACGTCACTCAGGTCCGCATGAATTTCGGGAGATTTTCGGGAGAAAATTTGTCCCGGGAGGTTTTCGGGTGAGGCGCTGAATTTCGGGAGTCTCCCGGAAAATCCGGGAGGGTTGGCAAGTATGCATGTAGCTAAGCGACGTAGCTTAACTACTGTATGTCTTACCTTATACACACACCATAATAATACTCCTATGTTGAAGCACGGTACAATCCATCAAACGGTGCGGCTTCATAGCTTACCAAAGTCCTACTAAAACATTTTGATCGATTTTTGAGCGCCGTGTGTAATGTTCTATATTTTCAATGGAACATATAAAATGTTGGTATTGTTTACATTGTTTATATTGCAGTGTACACATATCTCTTATGTGTGACTGCCATCATATTACAGTCTACACGTATCTCTTATGTGTGACTGCCATCTACTGGTCACATTTATCATTTCACCATTTACCAAATAAAATAGCTTTGAGGTCGGTAAGCACAACCAAAATTATTCCGCATTATTTATCTTACGGTATATCAAAAATAATTTGAGCAAAATTTAATTGAAATATTGTCGCTGTGGCCCTCCAGCAGTGCTCGGGTTGCTCATGCGGCCCCCGGTAAAAATTAATTGCCCACCCCTGCTCTAGGGAGTGCCCCCGTTATGAAACACTGACCCAAGAAAGGATTGCTGAAAATTGTTTGTCTTCCTTCCCCTCGCAGGAAGACGTCGAACCCCAAGTCCAGGAGAGTCTGAGCATCGAAAACACTCTGTGGGCCAGCACGGTGGTCGCCTCCGGTGAGTGCGTTCAAGTTTCCATCAGCTTTGTCCAGCCCATCCTCCCCGCAGAAGTCGCCCGTGTCAGTTGAGAGCGCTTGCGACGCTCCCCGCCGCGGCCCCCCCCCCCCCCGCCATTGATTTGTGGTGCCGGGGCCCCTCACCGCAACCCCGCCATGCCCTGACCTTGACCAGGAGAGCAAGCGCTTGCGTCATTGTTGCTCCCACTTGAGCTTCTACTTGACGCACACTTCAGTGCAACTCCATATCAGCATGTACACACTTCACCGCCCAGCTGGCACCAGAACAGGACTTCCAGTAGTCCAGGTGTACAAAGGTCATTGTAGAAGTTCTACAATGGTCTTTTTCGGACCATAAGGCGCACCGGATTATAAGGCGCACTGCCAATGAGCAGGTCTATTCTTATATAAAAGATGCACCGGATTATAAGGCGCACTGCCAATGAGCAGGTCTATTCATATATAAAAGGTGCACCGGGTTATAAGGCTCACTGCTGACGAACAGATCTATTTTTATACAAAAGGTGGATAGAGCAGGTCTATTCAACAACACAGGGGGGCCGCAGTTTCAAGACCCCAAGGGCTCGGGGCCCGGACATTTGGATGTTTCTCCGTAGATTAAATTCCTTTGAGACTTAGTTTACTTCATTCATTCATTCATTTTTTATTTATCTCCTTCACTGATGTGCATTTTTGATCAATAGACAATTAAACTTTAGCAACTAAACATATTTTTACACACCTATGCTTGAGAAGGAACAGGATGAAGAAAATCTTATATTTCCTGCCCCCTTCAACATAATAAGTAGTCTTACTTCATGGATAGCCCAGATTCACAAGCATACAAACCAAACAAATACATCTGGATATAATGAAAACAAACAAAAAATAATAATTGCAATCTAAACACATCGGCTCTCACACTGCACTGTCAATAAAGTCATTATTCTGCCCTCGCTACTCCATTCCAGCGTGCGCAGCTGGTTAACCGCATGAAAAAGCAGAAGCTCCCGAAGTATTGTTGAGGATTGATGTAATACAATAATAGTATAATAATACAATAATCAATCAATCAATCAATGTTTATTTATATAGCCCTAAATCACAAGTGTCTCAAAGGGCTGCACAAGCCACAACGACATCCTCGGTACAGAGCCCACATAAGGGCAAGGAAAAACTCACCCCAGTGGGACGTCGATGTGAATGACTATGAGAAACCTTGGAGAGGACCACATGTGTGGGTAACCCCCCCCCCTCTAGGGGAGACCGAATGCAATGGATGTCGAGTGGGTCTGACATAATATTGTGAGAGTCCAGTCCATAGTGGATCCAACATAATAGTAAGAGTCCAGTCTAGAGATGCGCGGATAGGCAATTATTTCATAAAAGTCGTCAACCATCCGCATCCACCCGAAATAACATTTGATCAAAACCGCACCCGCCCGCACCCGCCCGTTGTTATATATCTAATATAGACGATGCAAGGCATTAGTGAGGTTATAAAGCTTTTGCCTGTTAAAGAAAGGAGACTGATCCAATGCAGCAGAGACATTCAATGCGTGCCACGCTGTCACGGCCCAGACGCACACCAGTGCGCAATCATCTGGGAGCCGCGCTGAGCGCACCTGCAAGCAAGCTCGCGCCACTCAAACTGCTGCAGGCAGCTGCGTTCTATCTTGTTTTAACATCCTGTGGCACTCTTCTGGGATCACGGCGGACGAAACTGCTCATGCTCAGGGTGTTTGTGGAGGTTTGGGGTTTTGCACAAATGTGATGCACCATGTTAGATGTCCCGGTTTTGTGACTGTCGTAGACATAAACAGCGTCGCAGCTCTTGCAAATCACGTAGCCAGCATTACTATCATCCTGATTTACAACCTCATAAAAACGAGTCCACGCTGAACTTTTCTGGCCTTTTTTTCCCCTGGTCTTTAGTATTCCCTTTTTTAGTTTTTCGCGTACCACGTTTGCTGCCGGCGTTGCCATCTCTTTTTTTTTTTTTCTTCTGTTGTGGCATATGCTGCAGGTGCCTGCTCGTTTTTCGTATGTGGGTAACAACATTTAACTATGTATATATATTTCCGAATTGGTTTAACTGCCACCCGCCTGAATCTATTTAAAATCTAATTTTTTTTTATTTCAACCGCCCGACCCTACCCGCGGATAAAATAATTATTTTTTTTATTTCAACCGCCCGACCCGCGGATAATCCGCGGACTCCGCGGTTGTGTCCGCAAACCGCGCATCTCTAGTCCAGTCCATAGTGGGGCCATAAAGTACTACCTATCTACCTATCTATCTATCTATCTATCTATCTATCTATCTATCTATCTATCTATCTATCTATCTATCTATCTATCTATCTATGTCCCCTCTTTTGAATTATTTTCCTTCCTCTGTCTTATTTCGTTACACTTCTTCTTTCATGTAGGTTTGTAAGACTGAAAATATAAACATAAATGATAAAAGTATAATGTCCATTGTGTATCTTACATAAATAAAATGGACGTTTGAGTGTTAATACATTCACACAATAAACCACAGATTTTTACGCACATAGGAATTAGACAACATCCACAGCAAACATTGCACACAATGAACGTGACTCAACACAATTAAACCTCAGGTTTCGCGCCGTCGCCTTCTTCTGGTCAAATTTTGCGCGGCAACAAGCTTTGATCGCCAGAGAGTAACTCGGACAAACACACTGATACAAAATAGACCGCAAAGCCAGCAATTTCAATACAAAACAAAGTAAATTACTTTACGCACAATATCTTCTTAGAAAGACCCGACCAAGTTTCTACCGTTGTTGCTGGTCTAGAACTTAAAAGGTCCGACAGTAAACAAGGACGCGAGCACTGAACATTCATGCTTTGTTGTCAAAATGTTTGCGATTTATTTCGACTTTTTCTCCCCCAGAGTCGACAGTGCTGTTTTTGGTTCGAACGACTAGTCTTTTTCTACAACCCTAATTTGAATGGTTTCATCAAGCCTATTTGGGTGATGTTCTCTAATCTAGTACGTGCCATTTTGGGGTCCTTATACACACCATAATAATACTGTATGTTGAAGCACAGTACGTCTGACTATGGTAGCTGTATAGCGCCAAGAATCCATCAAGCAGTGCTGCTTCGTAGCTTACCAAAGTCGGACTAAAACGTTTATGTAATGTTCTATATTCTCGACGAAACATCAAAAGTTTCGGGCTTGCGCGCCGACCTGCTCTGAGCCATTTATTAGACATGGGCCGTCAACCTGCAGTCCACACGTATCTCTTATGTGTGACGGCCATCTACTGGTCAAAATTATCATTACACCAGTGTTTTTCAACCACTGTGCCACGGTGCCGTGAGATACAGTCTGGTGTGCCGTAGGAGATTATCTAATTTCACCTATTTGGGTTAAAAATATTTTTTGCAAACCAGTAATTATAGTCTGAAAATGATGTGTTGTTGTTGAGTGTCGGTGCTGTCTAGAGCTCGGCAGCGTAACCGTGTAATACTCTTCCATATCAGTAGGTGGCAGCCGGAAGCTAATTCCTTTGTAGATATCGGAAACAGCGGGAGGCAGTGTGCAGGTAAAAAGGTGTCTAATGCTTAAACCAAAAATAAACAAAAGGTGAGTGTCCCTAAGAAAAGGCATTGAAGCTTAGGGGAGGCTATGCAGAATGAAACTAAAACTGAACTGGCTACAAAGTAAACAAAAACAGAATGCTGGACGACAGCAAAGACTTACTGTGGAGCAAAGACGGCGTCCACAATGTACATCCGAACATGACATGACAATCAACAATGTCCCCACAAATAAGTCAAATCAAATCAAATCAACTTTATTTATAAAGCACATTTAAAATTTACCACAGGGGTAGCCAAAGTGCTGTACAATGAGCAGGTTAAAAGATAAAACGAGTACCGAGCAAACACAACACAACACAAACAGAACATGATAAAAAATAAATAATTAAAATAGAATTAATAAAAACATAAAAACATAAAAACAGGATCACAGCAGGTGTATTATGGGGCGCCATTGCAGGATGGATATCACTCAGTGTTAAAAGCCATGGAATAAAAGTATGTTTTTAAGAGAGATTTAAAAACAGGAAGAGAGGAGGCTTGTCTAACACTCAGGGGTAGGTCGTTCCAGAGCTTGGGAGCAGCAACGGCGAAAGCTCTGTCACCTCTAAGCTTCAGCCTTGTGTCAGGGACCGTCAACAGCAGCTGATCGGCTGATCTTAAGGATCGGGTGGGGCAGTAAGGCTGAAGGAGGTCGGAGAGATAGGTTGGCGCGAGGTTGTTTAGACATTTAAAAACAAATAAAAGGAGTTTAAAATGTATTCGGTAACGCACAGGGAGCCAGTGAAGGGACGCTAAAATAGGGGTGATGTGCTCACGTCTGCGGGTCTGTGTTAGCAGACGAGCAGCAGAGTTCTGTACGAGCTGCAGGCGGGCGAGGGAGGCCTGGCTAATGCCAACATACAGGGCATTACAGTAATCAAGACGAGTCGAGATAAAAGCGTGGATTAATTTCTCAAGATCATGTCTTGATAAAAGCGGTTTCACTTTCGCTATTTGGCGTAATTGATAAAAGCTTTTTTGAACGACGCTGCTGATTTGTTTTTCGAATTTAAAATCTGAGTCAAACTTTACCCCCAGGTTTGTGACAGAGTCGCTGAGATACGGGGTCAGAGTGCCGAGGTCAACGTTGGGGGAGGGAGAGCGACTTGGACCGAACAACATAACTTCTGTTTTGTCTTCATTTAGGCTCAGGAAGTTAGCTGAAAGCCAGACTTTGATGTCGTGCAGGCAGTCAATAAGACTTTGAACCGTGTTATTTTGTGCCATGGGAAAATAAATCTGGCAATCATCGGCATAAAAATGAAATGCAATACTGTACTTCCTAAAAATAGAACCAAGGGGGAGAAGGTAAAGCGCAAATAAAATTGGGGCAAGGATTGAACCCTGGGGGACCCCATGTGGTAAAGGAGCTGTGGACGACATAAAACTGTCTACTTTTACACAAAAACTCCTGTCGGTTAGGTACGACCGGAACCAGTTGAGGGCGGCGCCCTTAATGCCCACACAGTTCTCAAGACGAGTGATTAAGGTGGCGTGGTCGACGGTGTCGAACGCAGCAGACAGATCTAAAAGCACCAGGACAACATATTTACCAGAATCAGTGGACAGGAGGATATCGTTAAAAACTTTTAGAAGCGCTGACTCTGTGCTGTGGAGGGCTTTAAAACCGGACTGGAACAGCTCAGTGATACCATTATCCTCTAAGAAGGGCAGCAACTGACTGTAGACAACCTTCTCTAATATTTTGGAAATGTATGGAAGATTAGAGATAGGTCTGAAGTTAGAGAGGAGAGAGGGGTCGAGGCTGGGTTTTTTAAGTAGAGGTCGTACCACTGCATGTTTAAACTCTACTGGAACTATTCCAGAAGAGAGGCTACTATTGATAATGTTAAGGATACTTGATCCAATAGTAGCAAGTACCTCCTTAAACAGGCGAGGTGGGAGGGCATCTGCAGGAGAACCAGAGGGCTTCATATGACTAACTGTGTCACTTAAAAAAGAAAAGGACACCGGCTCAAACTGATGGAAAACAGAAGAGAAATGCAGGGGAACAGAAGGGTCATATGAAGGCTGAGATAGACTGGCTCTAGTTGACACAATTTTGTCAGTGAAAAAATGGAGACAATTTTCACAGAATTCAAAAGAAGCATCAAAACCAGCAGATTTGGGAGCATCAATGACAGTGTTAATAGTTTTAAACAGAACTCTGGGGTTGTTACAGTTAGAAGATATAATCTGAGATAGATATATATTCATTTCTGCTTTTACAGTCATCTGAAAGGAAAACAGGCTTTCTTTAAAAATGGCAAAGGACACATGCAGCCTGTCTTTTTTCCATTTTCTCTCTGCTCTTCTACATACGCGCCTGGCAGCCCGAGTGACGTCATTCAACCAGGGTTGAGGCGTGGTTTTAGCGCGGCGGCATTTGAAAGGCGCGATCGCCTTTCAAATGAATAAGGGTAAAAACAACTGAAATATTCTTGATTGCTAAAACAAAGTAGATGCAGGAAATATCGCTCAAAGGAAAACATGAAACTGCTACAGGAAAATACCAAAAAAGGAGAAAAAGCCACCAAAATAGGAGCGCAAGACAAGAACTAAAACACTACACACAGGAAAACAGCAATAAACTCAAAATAAGTCAGGGTGTGATGTGACAGGGGGTGACAGTACACCTACTTTGAGACAAGAGCTATAGTGATGCATGCTTGGTTATGCTTTAAAGTCATATCCAACAATTGCGACAACAACTTTTTACTGTCAACTGAGTTTTGTTTTTAAATGATTTCTGCTGGTGGTGTGCCTCCGCATTTTTTCAACGCAAAAAAATGTGCCTCGGCTCAAAAAAGGTTGAAAAACACTGCATTACACCATGTACCAAATAAAATTGCTTCGAGGTCGGTAAGCACAACCAGAATTAATACGTACATTAGGCGCACCGGGTTATAAGACGCACCGGATTTTGGAGAAAATGAAAGGATTTTAAGTGCGCCTTATAGTCCGAAAAATATGGTACCTCAATTTTACGAGCTTAATTGGTTTTGTGATGCATCTCTTAACTCAGAACACTCATACAGTATGAAGGGGACTCATATGGCCTTGTTTGTATTGTTTTCCCTGACACATGAAACGTGACAATTTTTGCTAAATGGCAGTAGGGTGTTAAATATCGTAAAATGTGTTTTGTGGCAATTCCAACTTTGACCACCTCGTCTGTTGCTATGTAGAGTGGCGCTTTTCCATCATTTTCAGCAGACTGCATTGCGAAATGATCAACCTCTTCCTTATGAGCAGTGTAATTTGTCTTACCTTTTTGGCAGGCACCGTGATTGGCGTGGTGATCTACACGGGCAAAGAAACCAGGAGTGTACTCAACACGTCTTATGCCAAGAACAAGGTGAGGTCCTTTTTTTTTTTTTTTTTTTTTTACTTTTTGGGAATTTCTACAGGACGTTGAGGCAGTTTGTCGTCTCCCCCGCCACGCTGAAATCACAGGACAAGTTCGGCTACACTGTGATATTGTTCACACTTTTGTGATTTACTGCGCGACAATCAATCCGAAGTAGTTGAAGACACGTGACACAAATGGAATTAGTGTCAGGGTCACACCACGGTTAGGATCTGTACACTCAGTCTCTGGAAAAGTGGCAAGAAGGGCAAAATTTGCGCGCTCGCACACAGCAGCGGCGACTCCTTCCCTGTCTTCGGCTTCACAATCCATCCAAGGTCCCCCCCCCTTTTTTGTGTGAACGTGCAGTACAACGAAAACAAAGTACAGTGTAACCTCGATTAACAAACTTAATTGGTTCTAGAACATGGTTTGTACATCAAAAAGTGTGTATATTGAAGCAGCGTTCCTCATAAGAAACAATGCAAACATGAATAATTGGTTGTAGCCTGGACAAAATTCCATATTTTAGTAAAAGAACACTTTGAAGACATTATAATGTGTGCGTGCGTGTGTGCATGTGTGTATATACAGTATGTCCAGTGTTTCCCACACATTCATTTATTTGTGGCGGCCCGCCACGAAAGAATTACGTCCGCCACAAATGGATTTTTCGGCTTTTGACTCGCTCGACCACTCATAAAAGCAATGGGACTCTGTCTGTGAATGTACCTTGTAGTTACAACTCCGGTGCAGTAGGTGGCGGTAGCCTACTATGCATTGTAACTCGGCCAATAGAAGAAGAAGAAAAAGAAGAAGAAGACGAAGACGAAGTAAAAAAAGAACGGACCGACCGGATCAAAATACAAGGGTAATATAGGTTATAGCTGCATCGCTCGCGGCTCGTCATATATTTAACGTTAATCCGCGATTTCACCTGACGCTGCTTCATTAACACCGCCGCTGTTTGACTCGGAGGCCGGGCAGACGCACGTAATAACAGTCACGTGTTGCCATACCGACGAGCTAACGTGTCCAGGTTATAACCCTGTTGTCAATAAACACACGTGGAGACGGTGCTTCAGATACTGCATTAATAATGAAGCTAAATTGTCCACTGTCCACTGCAGCATGTGAATGCAATGAAAATAATAAAATCTGAGCCAACCAGCTGTTAAAATGTTGTCCAGGTTAATGTTTTGGCCATTAAAGGCCCTTAATTTCAAGATTTCAACTGTGATCGGGCTTTAAACAGGTGGCTGACCTGTTCAGATGGGTGTAACTCAGGGGTGCTCACACTTTTTCTGCAGGCGAGCTACTCTTCAATTGATCAAGTCGTGGGGATCTACCTCATTCATATATATAATTTACATTTACTTATTTATGAAATATATGTTTTTGTTAACAAGTTAAAGGTGTTTAATGATAATGCAAGCATGTTTAACACATATAGTTAATATTGTTAAAAAATGTAAGGTGTTTAATGATAATACAAACATGTTTAATACATATAGTTAATATTGTTAACAAGTTAAAGGTGTTTAATGATAATACAAGCATGTTTAATACATATAGTTAATATTGTTAACAAGTTAAAGGTGTTTAATGATAATACAAGCATGTTTAACACATATAGTTAATATTGTTAAAAAATTAAAGGTGTTTAATGATAATACAAGCATGTTTAATACATATAGTTAATATTGTTAACAAGTTAAAGGTGTTTAATGATAATACAAGCATGTTTATCACATAGTTAATATTGTTAAAAAATTAAAGGTGTTTAATGATAATACAAGCGTGTTTAATACATCTAGTTAATATTGTTAATAAATTAAAGGTGTTTAATGATAATGCAAGCATGTTTAACACATATAGTTAATATTGTAAACAAGTAAAAGGTGTTTAAAGATAATGCAAGCATGTTTAACACATATAGTTAATATTGTTAAAAAATTAAAGGTGTTTAATGATAATACAAGCATGTTTAATACGTATAGTTAATATTGTTAACAACTTAAAGGTGTTTAAAGATAATACAAGCATGTTTAACACATATAGTTAATATTGTTAACAAGTTAAAGGTGTTTAATGATAATGCAAGCATGTTTAACACATATAGTTAATATTGTTAAAAAATTAAAGGTGTTTAATGATAATACAAGAATGTTTAATACGTATAGTTAATATTGTTAACAAGTTAAAGGTGTTTAATGATAATACAAGCATGTTTAACACATATAGTTAATATTCTTAATAAGTTAAAGGTGTTTAACGATAATACAAGCATGTTTAACACATATAGATTCCTTTCTTTCATGAAGACAAGAATATAAGTTGGTGTATTACCTGATTCTGATGACTTGCATTGATAGGAATCAGACAGTGGTGCTGATAATGTCCGCATTTTCGAATGGAGGAGAAAAAAAGTCCTCCTTTCTGTCCAATACCACATGAAAGTGGTTGGTTTTGGCATCTTATTTGTCCATTTTTGTACTCCTTTGTATGCACTTTACAAGAAATACATTGTCGGCAAACTCCGTAGCTTGCTAGCTTGTGCACGCCAGCTTTTTGAGACTCTTATTTTGTTAGCGCAACTGTGCAGTCGGTCTTTGGAGTTTTGACGACAGGTACGGCGCCAGAGTCTGTTGAAATAAAGTGTTTCTCGCCTTCCTGTCGGTAATTTTAATGAGCTAAATATGTACATAAAGTGTTGTACTTATATTCCAACTCCGCGTTCTTCTTGGTCATCGCCGCTGCCGCCGTCACCCCCCGCCCCCCGACCACACCACCACAAATAGATGCCTGTCCTGTGGGAAACACTGATGTCTGTATGTGTGTGTGTGTGTGTATGTATATACAGTATATATATATATTAGGGCTGGGCGATATATCGATATACGCGATATATCGCGGGT
Source organism: Nerophis lumbriciformis (assembly GCF_033978685.3). Lineage (NCBI taxonomy): Eukaryota > Metazoa > Chordata > Actinopteri > Syngnathiformes > Syngnathidae > Nerophis > Nerophis lumbriciformis. The sequence goes on along the minus strand of NC_084584.2, from coordinate 9,917,516 downwards.
TTGTCTCTGTGCGATATAGAAAATGAGTATATCGTGATATCGAGTATACGTACTCACACAGTTGCTTTTAGCTGCGGGCATTACACTACAGGCTCTCCTCGCTCTTTCCAGTCTCTCCTTCTCACTGACAGACAAGCGCACCTTCTTACACACGTAACAGACCGTCACGACATACGTCACATACGTATACGCCCTCCCCGAGCAGAGAGGTAGCAGCATGGCTAACATTAGCTGTGATGCTAGCGGAGTGGTGCAAGCGCAAATACAAGAGAAAGAAGGTGCGAATCTGGTGACAAATGGAGGAATAATTAATTCCCCCAAAAAACAGCAGGGGGTCCATCGTCTGGCGGTGGTTTGGCTTCAAGTGGGAAGATGTGGAACAGACAACCGTAATTTGTCAAGTGTGGGGCAAAAGCGTTGCTATAAAAAGTAGCATTACTGCTGTAACAAACAGTTCAGGGTGTCCCAAGTTACCGGAGTGTGTTAGGTAAGGAGGAGGAGTTTTGTCCCTCCAGAGTTGCCGTAGGGCTGTGACGTAGGGTGTGTGTGGTTGTGGAGGGTTGTGTACTGTCACCACCTGTCACAGCACACCCTGACTTATTTGGACTTTTTTGCTGTTTTCCTGTGTGTAGTGTTTTACTTCTTGTCTTTGCTCCTATTTTGGTGGCTTTTTCTCTTTTTTTCTGTATTTTCCTGTAGCAGTTTCATGTCTTCCTTTGAGCGATATTTCCCACATCTACTTTGTTTTAGCAATCAAGAATATTTCAGTTGTTTTTATCCTTATTTGTGGGGATATTGTTGATTGTCATGTCATGTTCGGATGTACATTGTGGACGCCGTCTTTGCTCCACAGTAAGTCTTTGCTGTCGTCCAGCATTCTGTTTTTGTTTACTTTGTAGCCAGTTCAGTTTTAGTTTCATTCTGCATAGCCTTCCCTAAGCTTCAATGCCTTTTCTTAGGGACACTTACCTTTTGTTTATTTTTGGTTTAAGCATTAGACACCTTTTTACCTGCACACTGCCTCCTGCTGTTTCCGACATCTACAAAGCAATTAGCTTCCGGCTGCCACCTACTGATATGGAAGAGTATTACACGGTTACTCTGCCGAGCTCTAGACAGCACCGACACTCAACAACAACACATCATTTGCAGACTATAATTACTGGTTTACAAAAAATATTTTTAACCCAAATAGGTGAAATTAGATAATCTCCCACGGCACACCAGACTGTATCTCACGGCACCGTGGAACAGTGGTTGAAAAACACTGGTGTAATGATAATTGTGACCAGTAGATGGCCGTCACACATAAGAGATACGTGTGGACTGCAGGTTAAAGAAGCGGTGTCTACCGAACCTGCTCTAATGTCTCCCGTTTATTATTTTATTAGATAAGTACACTGTATAGGCGAACCCAGGACACTCGGCTACACTGCTAATATGTAGCATCATTTGAAAAGTCACCCGCTAGACAAGGAAGAGGGCTTACTCCGCACGTCAATATCTCCATTCGGTGCCACACGTCCACACCATCAAAATGCCGAGGCAAACATTTCCAGATCAACACCGTATGAAAAAAAATAGTGATTTTTTTAGTTGTGATTTCCTTCTCTGCATGAAAGTTTAAAAGTAGCATATATTTATGCAGTATGAATAAGAATGTTTTAATGTAGACACGTAGAATCATCATACTGCTGTGATTATATGCATCAAGTGTTCATTCAAGGCTAAGGCAAAAATATTCAGATATATATCGTGTATCGCAATATGGCCTTAAAATATCGCGATATTAAAAAAAGGCAATATCGCCCAGCCCTAATAAATAAATAAATATATATATATATATATACAGTATATGTGTATATGTTTAAATGTGTATATAAATGTGTATGTATATATGTGTGTGTATATACAGTATGTGTATATATTTTTTGTTTGTATATATATATATAAATGTGTATATGTTTTTGTGTATATGTAAATATATATATATGTATGTATGTGTACATCCATCCATCCATCCATCCATTTTCTACCGCTTATTCCCTTTGGGGTCGCGGGGGATGCTGGAGCCTATCTCAGCTACAATCGGGCGGAAGGCGGGGTACACCCTAGACAAGTCGCCACCTCATCACAGGGCCAACACAGATAGACAGACAACAGTCACACTCACATTCACACACTAGGGCCAATTTAGTGTTGCCAATCAACTTATCCCCAGGTGCATGTCTTTGGAGGTGGGAGAATGTGTATATGTTTTTGTGTATATGTAAATATATATATGTATGTATGTGTACATATATATGTATATATATATCCGTGTGTGTATATATATGTATATATGTGTGTGTGTGTGTGTGTGTGTGTGTGTGTATATATACATATATATATATGTGTATATATATATGTGTATATATATATACACACACACACGCATATATATACACACACATGTGTGTGTGTGTATATATATATATATATATATATATATATATATCTTTGTGTATATATAAATGTGTGTGTACATGGTAAATTATAAAAGATAAATGGGTTGTACTTGTATAGCGCTTTTCTACCTTTTTTAAGGAACTCAAAGCGCTTTGACACTATTTCCACATTCACCCATTCACACACACACATTCACACACTGATGGCGGGAGCTGCCATGCACGGCGCTAACCAGGCCCATCAGGAGCACGGGTGAAGTGTCTTGCTCAAGGACACAACGGACGTGACTAGGATGGTAGAAGGTGGGAATTGAACCAGGAACCCTCAGGTTGCTGGCACGGCCACTCTCCCAACTTCGCTACGCCGTCACCATATATATGTATATATATATGTGTGTGTGTATGTGTGTGTAAAAATATGTATGTATGTGTGTATGTTAATGTGTATATAGGTATGTATGAATGCATACGTGTGTATGTATGTATAAATGTGTGTATATACAGTACGTGTATTTATGTTTTGTTTGTATATATATGTGTGTATATATACATGTGTGTTTGTATATATGTATACATGTCTGTGTGTGTGTATATACATGTGTGTTTGTATATATGTATACATGTCTGTGTGTGTGTATATATGTATATATGTGTGTGTGTATGTTAATGTGAATATATGTAGGTGTGTGTATGTATACATTTGTGTGTGTATATATATATGTATATATATATGCGTGTATATAAATGTGTATATATATTTTTGTTTGAATATATATGTGTACGTGTACATGTGTGTGTGTTATTCATCAATTTGAACGGTGCAAAAATGTAATAATCAAATCCATAGGGAATTTTGTATTAAGATAATGAGGTGATTATGTATTGTACTTCTTATCCTGTATATTATGTGTAGCTGAAAGCTGCCATAACTGAAAATGAGTTTGACAGCCCTTGTTTAGAGACGGTCCAAAGAAGCTGCATGAGGCGCACATGCTCCACTTTGGACCCCCCCCCCCCCCCCCCCCCCCCGACATAACGGACCGCCCCAAACCTCCCCTGCCTCTAATCGGTAATCAATCAATTCTGCGAGTTTTTTTTTTTTTACCCTTGACTTTCCAGATAAAAGCTGGACTTATCAATCGGGGGGGAAAGGTCAGCAGCGATGGCTAATTACCCAAAAGGGAGAACAGAAATGACATTTTCAGCGAGAAGCTAATCTGGCAGTATCCAATCGAGTGTTTTGTCCTCAGATGGAGGAGATGAAATGAAAATGTGATTGTGCATAAAAGACAAGCGAGGAGGGTCAGCTGACGGAGGTGTTTGTGATTACAAACATGCAAAGCCGCCGCAGCTGCGTCCTCGTCCTCCGCCGGCGTTGTTGTGGATGATTGCAGATGTGCACGCTGAGAGGAATCCAATACTTCAAGGAGACGATGCCACAAGTGCCAATATGGCAAGCGCAGATTGGGCCCAAAAGTCGATAGAGTGCTGCTGAAGTCGCACGAGAGCCTTTTTGGCCTCGCATCACGATGTCGGCCTGACAGGACGCCTGATCGTCTCCTTGTGTGATTGCCAGACTGTGTCTGAGCGCGGAGACGGAACAACGTTGTTTGTCAGTAAAGGGACAGAATATTGTAGCAAATATAGACTTACTGATTTTTGTCTTTATGATCGTTAACAACCTGTGTAGAAGTTTATAAATAAGGCGATAACCATTTTCGGTATATAAGACGCACCCACTAAATTTTAGAAGGAAAAAAAAACATATTTGTCAGGTTCAAACACCGATGACATCTATTAAACAAGACAAGAAGCAAGGAATTAAACAGAGACAGGATTCAATTTGGCTCAACGGGGAGAAACGCGTAGACCTGTACCCTTGTACAGCGTCGTCTCATGCTCTGACGAAAGGTTGCACGCCTCCTCTTTTATTTGGACTTTCCCTGATTACATGGCAACAGCTGTTTCTAATGGGAGAGGGAGGTCGTAAACAGCCGTTGCCCTCGGTCAAAAAACAGTTCAGAGAAAAGATGCCTAGAGCTTGCGTCAGGTCCTGCTTCCTCTCCGCTTTGTAGATCTTGGGTCAAAACAAGATCTTCCTGTGGATTACAATCGATCAAAGATACCGACACCTTCCTGTCGCTTCCCATCGTACACAGTGGAGTTTTACAAGCCTTTTGCTTGGTAAGATCAAAGAGAGCTTTTGTCCTCTCGCCGGGAACTCATGGTAACACAAAGTTTGGTAATAACTTAGATACAATTATTCTAACAATATTTTCCATATATTAGCCGCACTGGACTATAAGCCGCAGATATATACATTGTGAAATTAGTTATTTACACAGAAATATTTTTTGAGATATACCTTATTTGTTTCCAAATGGTGTCTGTAACACGGCAGTAAAACGGCTGATCAAACAAAACAGAAGTCAAGCTCTCCAATCAGCTAAACAGACTCAATAACTCCACGGTGACATTCTGGCGAATTTACTGAGGAATTTGTGAAATTGAAACAAAACAAAAACAATGCTATTGTAAGTTAATAATACTAACACGGACACTCCTAAACGTGTTAGCTTATTAGCTAACGCTAACAAACTTTTGGCCTTTATTGTACTTCCACCTGCAAGGCGTGTGCTACCTCTTTACATGGGTCGATATCGATAATTATTGGTATTTTTTGTGACCTAAGGAAAACAAGGCCGTCTCGCGGGTCCCTTCCCGTCATTAGAGGCTTACCCGCAGGCTTGGAGAGACCCACATGCCCGAACTATGTCAAGGGGGCCGTAAGGACGGTTCCTTTGAGCCTTTGTCATCTTTTGACGTTACGGCGCGGTGGCTGCAGTGTCTTCCTCAAAGTGGACTAGAAATTACGAGAATTACGACACAAGACGCAAAACGCCCTTTAACGGAAACACCTACAAGTCGCAAATGTGCTTTGTCAAAATTTGAGAAATATCGCAATGGAAACGCAGCTTCTAACAGACAACAGGCAGGATTAAATCGAGACAGTTTAAAAAAAGCGTTCAATAGACAAGTGGAGGAGTTCAAGTACCTCGAAGTCTTGTTGACGAGTGAGGGAAGAATGGATCGTGAGATCGACAGCCGTATCGGTGTGGCGTCTTCAGTAATGTGGACCGTTGTGATAAAGAAGGAGCTGAGCCGGAAGGCAAAGCTCTCAATTTACCGGTTGATATACGTCCCTATCCTCACCTATGGTCATGAGCTGTGGGTTATGGCCGAAAGGACAAGTTCCCGGGCACGTGGCCGAAATTAGTTTCCTCCGTCGGGTGACGAGGCTCTGCCTTAGAGATAGGGTCTGTCATCCGGGAGGAGCTCAAAGTAAAGCCGCTGCTCCTCCACATCGAGTTCGAGTACCTCGGAGTCTTGTTGACGAGTGAGGGAAGAATGGATCGTGAGATCGACAGCAGGATCGGTGCGGCGTCTTCAGTAATGCGGACCGTTGTGATAAAGAAGGAGCTGAGCTGTACGGCAAAGCTCTCAATTTACCGGTTGATATACGTCCCTATCCTCACCTATGGTCATGAGCTTTGGGTTATGACTGGAAGAACAAGGTCCTGGGCAGATGCGGCCGAAATGAGTGTCCTCCGTCGGGTGGCGAGGCTCTGCCTTAGAGATAGGGTTTGTCATCCGGGAGGAGCTCAAAGTAAAGCCGCTGCTCCTCCACATCAAGTTCGAGTACCTCGGAGTCTTGTTTACGAGTGAGGGAAGAATGGAGCGTGAGATCGACAGGCGGATCGGTGCGGCGTCTTCAGTAATGCGGACCCTGTATCGGTCCCTTGTGGTAACGAAGGAGCTGAGCCGGAAGGTAAAGCTCTCAATTTACCGGTCGATCTAAGTCCCTATCCTCACCTATGGTCATGAGCTTTGGGTTATGGCCGAAAGAACAATGTCCTGGGCACATGCGGCCGAAATGAGTGTCCTCAGTCAGGTGGCGAGGCTCTCCCTTAGAGATAGGGTCTGTCATCCGGGAGGGGCTCAAATTAAAGCCGCTGCTCCTCCACATCGAGTTCAAGTACCTCGGAATCTTGTTGACGAGTGAGGGAAGAGTGGATCGTGACATTGACAGGCAGATCGGTGCGGCGTCATCAGTAATGCGGACACTGTATCGGTCCGTTATGGTAACGAAGGAGCTGAGACGGAAGGCAAAGCTCTCAATTTACCGGTCGATCTACGTCCCTATCCTCACCTATGGTCATGAGCTTTGGGTTGTGGCCGAAAGGACAAGATCCCGGCCACATGCGGCCGAAATGAGTTTCCTCCGTCGGGTGGCGAGGCTCTCCCTAAGAGATAGGGTCTGTCATCCGGGAGAAGCTCAAAGTAAAGCCGCTGCTCCTCCACATCGAGTTCAAGTACCTCGGTGTCTTGTTGAGGAGTGAGGGAAGAGTGGATCGTGAGATCGACAGGCGGATCGGTGCGGCGTCTTCAGTAATGCGGACCCTATATCGGTCCTTTGTGATAAAGTAGGAGCTGAGCCGGAAGGCAAAGCTCTCAATTTACCGATCGATCTAAGTCCCTATCCTCACCTATTGTCATGAGCTTTGGGTTATGGCCGAAAGGACAAGGTCCTTGGTACAAGGGGCCGAAATGAGTGTCCTCCGTCGGGTGGCGGGGCTCTCTCTTACAGTTAGGGTCTGTCATCCGGAAGAGCTCAAAGTAAAGCCGCTGCTCCTCCACATTGAGTTCAAGTACCTCGGAGTCTTGTTGACGAGTGAGGGAAGAGTGGATCGTGACATTGACAGGCAGATCGGTGCGGCGTCATCAGTAATGCGGACCCTGTATCGGTCCGTTGTGGTAAAGAAGGAGCTGAGCCGGAAAGCAATGCTCTCAATTTACCGGTCGATCTACGTCCCTATCCTCACCTAGGGTCGTGAGCTTTGGGTTATGGCCGAAAGGACAAGATCCCGGGTACAAGCGGCCGAAATGAGTGTCCTCCGTCGGGTGGCGAGGCTCTCCCTTAGAGATAGGGTCTGTCATCCGGGAGGAGCTCAAATTAAAGCCGCTGCTCCTCCACATCGAGTTCAAGTACCTCGGAGTCTTGTTCACGAGTGAGGGAAGAGTGGATGGTGAGATCGACAGGCGGATCGGTGCGGCGTCTTCAGTAATGCGGACCCTGTATCGGTCCGTTGTGGTAAAGAAGGAGCTGAGCCGGAAAGCAATGCTCTCAATTTACCGGTTGATATACGTCCCTATCCTCACCTATGGTCATGAGCTTTGGGTTATGGCCGAAAGAACAAGGTCCTGAGCACATGCGGCCGAAATGAGTGTCCTTCGTCGGGTGGCGAGGCTCTCCCTTAAAGATAGGGTCTGTCATCTGGGAGGGGCTCAAATTAAAGCCGCTGCTCCTCCACATCGAGTTCAAGTACCTCGGAGTCTTGTTGACGAGTGAGGAAAGAGTGGATGGTGAGATCGACAGGCGTTTCGGTGCGGCGTCTTCAGTAATGTGGACCCTGTATCGGTCCGTTGTGGTAAAAAAAGGAGCTGAGCCGGAAGGCAAAGCTCTCAATTTACCGGTTGATATACGTCCCTATCCTCACCTATGGTCATGAGCTTTGGGTTATGGCCGAAAGGACAAGGGAGATAAGAGATAGTGTCTGTCATCCGGGAGGAGCTCAAAGTAAAGCCGCTGCTCCTCCACATCGAGAGGAGCCAGATGAGGTGGTTCGGGCATCTGGTCAGGATGTCACCCGGACGCCTACCTGGGGAGGTGTTTAGGGCACGTCCGACCGATAGGAGGCCACGGGGAAGACCTAGGACACGTTGGGAAGACAATGTCTCCCGGCTGTCCTGGGAACCCCTCGGGATCCCCCTGGATGAAGTGGCTCGGGAGAGGTAAATCTGGGCTTCTCTACTTCTGCTGCTGCACCCGCGACCCGACCGCAGATAAGTGAAAGAAAATAGAAGGATGGACGTTCCGTAGATAAGACAGGCAACAATACATGTGAAATGCAGTAAAGCAAAAAAAAAAAAAACACTTTAAATGGTGCATCAGCTTTCACCCGCACATTCAACAAGTCGTCACACAGGAGAGAACAAATCATTTCCCTTTGAATGGCATGGGGACGACTGAAGTAAAATCTGCTCTTTTATTCACTGATAACATCGTTAGGTTGAGGTAATTGAGCCCTTTACACCCCCCTCCCCTCAGACGGGGCGAATAATGACTTCATCCGATCCCCAGCAAGGCCTGGAAAAACGTCGCCATTGTCCCCGCTTTGAAGGGGATCCTTTTGCTTTTGTCGCTTCTCCGTCTTAATTTTTCGCCCCCGTTTTAATCCACCCAGCTATTTTCCTCAATAGCTCGAGTGTGAACCATGTAGCGGGGCTCTGCGGGTGGCGGTGGAGGACGCGGCACCCGCCCACCCTCATCCACGTTGGAGTTTTAACATCCACCGATAAATCAGTCACGCCGGTCTCCCGGGTCAAAATGGTCCCGGGGGATGCGGGGGGGGGGGGGGGATGGGTTTGGTTCAGTAAAAGTGTAGGAATTCTCCATCTTGCCCCCCCACTCCACACACACTCCTATTCAGAGCAGCTCCTTCAGCGGAGGGAGATGTTATGTTAGTTCTGTTTTTTTTTGTCACATGAAAGCCCTCTGTGTACGGGCCTGTGCTGCCAAAAAAGGGGTCGGGCGCTTCTTTATTTGACATCTTTTTCCCACATGCTCCATTGGCTGCGAGGAGCACTCGAAAAATAAAAGGCAACTTTGGACCCCCCCCCCCACGCCCCCTTTTTTTGTCCCTCTTTCTCCAGAGCGCCACCTCAATATGGGAACCCCTTTGACCCGTGAATCACATTCAAGTATTCAAAGTAGTTAAAAAAAAAAAAAAAAAGCCAGCAATAACAGTGTTTATGTTTTGCATGACAAAAGGCTGCAGTTACTAATGTCTTTAATGGCCGTGGCACAGATGGGTCATGACAAAGACTCGGAGCTGGTTTTTATCAATCACAATATTACAAACACAACCAGCATATGTGTGTGGAGCGGGCCTGTGTCCAGATCCACCGATTACTGGCGCCGATATTTGGCATTTTGATATCTATCGGTATCTGCTTTTTTTTTTTTAATCTGTACTTTTATGTATTTACAAAAGCCAAAAGCTTTTGCGTCGGTTGAGGTGGGCGGGGTTTGGTAGCGGGGGTGTATAATGTATCCCGGAAGAGTTAGGGCTGCATGGGATTCTGGGTATTTGTCCTGTTGTGTTTATGTTGTGTTACGGTGCAGATGTTCTCCCGAAATGTGTTTGTCATTCTTGTTTGGTGTGGGTTCACAGTGTGGTGCATTATTAGTAAGAGTGTTAAAGTTTTTTTTATACCGCCACCGTCAGTGTAACCTGTGTGGTTGTTGACCAAGTATGCCTTGCTGTCACCTACGTGAGCAAGCGGAAGCCCCATACAACAGTGGCTGATCAGGCACGCTGGTTGTAGTGGGTGCTATATGCTGTACCATCACGGCACGCATAACGCTGACAAGCGCTATTAATTCAAAACCTGCGTGCCGCACCATCTTAAAAATTCCATATAAAGGTGTGGGCAACGTGTCTGAGACCCCTGGTTTATACATAACACAAAGCAAAAAAAAAATTTTATATGCAATGTTATTTCATTTAAAATTTCAAAAATTTTGCGGCTCCCATTGTTTTCTATAATTTGTGAAACTAGTCAAAATGGCTCTTTGACTTGTAAAGGTTGCCAACCCCTGGCCTAGAACAATCCGGATGGTACTTTACCTTTTTGTTCCGGAGGACACAACGACCACAGTTTCCAAAAACAATTTGAAATGTGGACTCATCAGACCACAGAACACTTTTCCACTTTGCATCAGTCCATCTCAGATGAGCTCGGGGCCCAGCGAAGCCGGCGGCGTTTCTGGGTGTTATTGATAAATGACTTTGGCTTTGCATAGTAGAGTTTTAACTTGCACTTAACAGATGTAGCGACCAACTGTAGTTACTGACAGTGGTTTTCTGAAGTGCTCCTCAGCCCATGTGGTGATATCCTTTACACACTGATGTCGCTTTTTGATGCAGTACAGCCTGAGGGATTGAACGTCCGTAATATCATGGCTTACGTGCAGTGATTTCTCCAGATTCTCTGAACCTTTTGATGATATAATCCCTAAATTCCTTGCAATAGCTGGTTGAGAAATGTTGTTCTTGGACAATTGGCTCAGGCATTAGTTGACAAAGCGGTGACCCTCGCCCCGTCCTTGTTAGTGAATGACTGAATATTTCATGGAAGCTGCTTTTATACCCAATCATGGCACCCACCTGTGTCCAATTAGCCTGTTCACTTGTGGGATGTTCCAAATAAGTGTTTGATGAGCATTCCCTTAACTTTGTCAGTCTTTTTTGCCACTTGTGCCAGCTTTTTTGAAGCATCAAATTCCAAATGAGCTAATATTTGCAAAAAATAACAAAGTTTCTCACTGTGAACATGAAATATCTTGTCTTTGCAGTCTATTCAATTGAATATAAGTTGAAAGGGATTTGCAAATCATTGTATTCTCTTTTTATTTACCATTTACACAACTGCCAACTTTACTGCTTTTGGGCTTTGTATTTTACAACTACAGTACAGGCCAAAGGTTTGGACACACCTTCTCATTCAATGAGTTTTCTTTATTTTCATGACTATTTACATTGTAGATTGTCACATCAAAACTATGAATGAACACATGTGGACTTATGTACTTAACAAAAAAAGGTGAAATAACCGAAAACATGTTTTATATTCTAGTTTTTTTCAAAATAGCCACCCTTTGCTCTGATTACTGCTTTGCACACTCTTGGCATTCTCTCCATGAGCTTCAAGAGGTAGTCACCTGAAAGGGTTTTCACTTCCCACTTCCTCATCGAGAGAATGCCAAGAGCTTTATATGAAAACTGGGTCAAACTTTTTGTGGGCATTTCCGTCAAAAACTGAATCATGCGTGGAGAAATAGTACACATTACGTATTTTGTCTGTCCATGCCAGCAATGTGTAATGCCTGTGCTAAGCTATTTGAACATAACTTTGAATTATAGGTGAGCATATCTAATAAAATGTGTCATGAAATTCATTTTAAAAAATGGCCCCCAAGCTGTACTTTGAACATTTTCCACAGGTGGGCCTGTTGGACCTGGAGCTGAACCGACTCACCAAGGCCCTGTTCTTGGCCCAGGTGGTTTTGTCCATCGTCATGGAAGTACTGCACGGGTTTGTGGGCCCGTGGTTCCGCAACCTCTTCCGATTTGTGGTGCTCTTCTCGTACATCATACCCATCAGGTACCAATCTCTGAGTCGTACTGTGGTATTCGATCTGGTGACGATGAATTACGTCGACATTTTCCCCCTGGTGCAGTTTGCGCGTGAACCTGGACATGGGGAAGGCGGCCTACGGTTGGATGATCATGAAGGACGAAAACATTCCCGGCACCGTGGTGAGGACCAGCACCATACCGGAAGAACTGGGCCGACTGGTCTACCTGCTGACGGACAAAACAGGCAAGAGCCGCCTCTATTTGTACAATTCAAGACCTGTGCTTTTTTGTGTCGACCCACTGGTCTTGGTAGGAATGGATTAGACCAGAGGTGTCCAAACTCTTTGACTTGGGGGCCACATTGGGCTCAAAAAAATTTGTCCGAGGGCCGAAAGTTGCATTTAAAGTAACATTTTATATATATATACAGGTAAAAGCCAGTAAATTAGAATATTTTGGAAAAACTTGATTTATTTCAGTAATAATGTAACTTGTACATTATATTTATTCATTGCACACAGACTGATGCATTCAAATGTTTATTTCATTTAATTGTGGCAACAAATGAAAATCCAAAATTCCGTGTGTCACAAAATTAGAATATTACTTAAGGCTAATACAAAAAAGGGATTTTTAGAAATGTTGGCCAACTGAAAAGTATGAAAATGAAAAATATGAGCATGGATCTCAGGAAACAGAGTGGACCGACACCAGCAGATGACATGGCACCCCAAACCATCACTGATGGTGGAAACTTTACACTAGACTTCAGGCAACGTGGATCCTGTGCCTCTCCTGTCTTCCTCCAGACTCTGGGACCTCGATTTCCAAAGGAAATGCAAAATTTGCATGGTTGGGTGATGGTTTGGGGTGCCATGTCATCTGCTGGTGTCGGTCCACTCTGTTTCCTGAGATCCAGGGTCAACGCAGCCGTCTACCAGCAAGTTTTAGAGCACTTCATGCTTCCTGCTGCTGACCTGCTCTATGGAGATGGAGATTTCAAGTTCCAACAGGACTTGGCGCCTGCACACAGCGCAAAATCTACCCGTGCCTGGTTTACGGACCATGGTATTTCTGTTCTAAATTGGCCCGCCAACTCCCCTGACCTTAGCCCCATAGAAAATCTGTGGGGTATTGTGAAAAGGAAGATGCAGAATGCCAGACCCAAAAACGCAGAAGAGTTGAAGGCCACTATCAGAGCAACCTGGGCTCTCATAACACCTGAGCAGTGCCAGAAACTCATCGACTCCATGCCACGCCGCATTAACGCAGTAATTGAGGCAAAAGGAGCTCCAACCAAGTATTGAGTATTGTACATGCTCATATTTTTCATTTTCATACTTTTCAGTTGGCCAACATTTCTAAAAATCCCTTTTTTGTATTAGCCTTAAGTAATCTTCTAATTTTGTGACACACGGAATTTTGGATTTTCATTTGTTGCCACTTCAAATCATCAAAATTAAATGAAATAAACATTTGAATGCATCAGTCTGTGTGCAATGAATAAATATAATGTACAAGTTACACCTTTTGAATGCAATTACTGAAATAAATCAAGTTTTTCAAAATATTCTAATTTACTGGCTTTTACCTGTGTGTGTGTGTGTGTGTGTGTGTATATATATATATATATATATATATATATATATATATATATATATATATATATATATATATATATATAAAAATATATTTTTTTATATATATTATATATATATATATATATGTGTATATATATATATATATATATATATGTGTGTATATATATATATGTGTATATATATATATGTGTGTATATATATATATGTATATATATAATATACATATATATACACATATATAATATATATATATATATATATATATATATATATATATATATATATATATATATATATATGTATATATATATACAGTGTTGGGACAGTGTTGTAACGCCGTTAGTTTCGGCGGTAACTAGTAATCTAACGTGTTATTTTTTTATATTAAGTAACTCAGTTACCGTTACTACGTGATGCGTTACTGCGTTATTTTACGTTATTTTTTATGTTGTATCGGCTAGAAACTGAGGATCTGATCATGTTTTATGGCAGCGAAGCAGAGACGTGCTTCTGATTCTTCCTCTGCGCTCTCTGTGTGTGTGTGTGTGCGGGTGTGGGGAGGTGAGGGGAGGGAAGGGGAGGGGGGTGCGCAATAATAACCGTTGGCCAACAAAAAAGTAACCACAGAACACTATACGACTATACGGTATAGTGTTCTGTGGTTACTTTTTGGTTGGCCAAGCGGACGTGACGGCAGGCTGTCCTCACTCAGGCCCGCACGGACCTGGAGGGGCGTGCCTTAAGTCCGGCTGGAAATCGGGAGAAATTTGAGAGAATGGTTGTCCCGGGGAGAGGCAAGTATGAGATATTCTCCCTTCTTTTCTTTTGTCGAGCACAATTTAGTTAAATGTAAGTTGTGTCTTGGATCAAAGATCCCGTCTACTGCCCAAAACAACAATTCAAATCTGCCTGGTTAGGCTCTGTGTATGTCACGTGTGCCTTCCTTAGGTGAAGCCAGCTTTACAGCTATGTTGTTGATTGATTGATTGATTGAAACTTTTATTAGTATGTTGCACAGTACAGTACATATTCCGTACAATTGACCACTAAATGGTAACACCCCAGTAAGTTTTTCAACTTGCTTAAGTCGGGGTCCACTGATTCATGATACAGATATATACTATCAGATATATACTAACATCATAATACAGTCATCACACAAGATAATCATCAGGGTATATACATTGATTATTTACAATCCGGGGTGTGGGATATGGAGGAGGGGGGGGGGGGGGGGGGTTTAGGTGTGGTTGGTATCAACACTTCTGTCATCAACAATCAGCATCAACAATTGCATCATCAGAGAAATGGACATTGAAACAGTGTAGGACTGACTTGGTAGGATATGTACAGCAAGTAGTGGACACAGAGAGAGAGATCAGAAATTATAAGAAAAAATGTCTACATTTGATTATTTACAATCCGAAGAGGTATTATGTGGAAGGGAGGGTGTTAGTTTAAGGTTGTAGTTGCCTGGAGATGTTCTTTTAGTGCGGTTTTGAAGGAGGATAGAGATGCCCTTTATTTTACACCTGTTGGGAGTGCATTCCATATTGAAGTGGCATAGAAAGAGAATGAGTTAGACCTTTGTTAGTTTGGAATCTGGGTTTAACGTGGTTAGTGTTAGTGTTATTATGCTGTTTGTTACTTATGTATGTTATGTTGCAGCTATTTAAAATAGTTTTGTCAATTTGTTCTGGCCTGA